>NC_088233.1:5819464-5844464 GCF_036934945.1 Oncorhynchus masou masou
GTAGTCATACCATCACACTTCAGTAGTCATACCATCACACCTCTGTAGTCATACCATCACACCACTGTAGTCATACCATCACACCTCTGTAGTCATACCATCACACCTCTGTAGTCATACCATCACACCACTGTAGTCACACCATCACACCTCAGTTGTCATACCATCACACCACTGTAGTCATACCATCACACCTCTGTAGTCATACTGTACCATCACACCACTGTAGTCATACCATCACACCTCTGTAGTCATACCATCACACCTCTGTAGTTATACCATCACACCACTGTAGTCATACCATCACACCACTGTAGTCACAAAATCACACCTCAGTAGTCATACCATCACACCTCTGTAGTCATACCATCACACCACTGTAGTCATACCATCACACCACTGTAGTCATACCATCACACCTCTGTAGTCATACCATCACACCTCAGTAGTCATACCATCACACCTCAGTAGTCATACCATCACACCTCTGTAGTCATACCATCACACCACTGTAGTCATACCATCACACCACTGTAGTCATACCATCACACCTCAGTAGTCATACCATCACACCTCTGTAGTCATACTGTACCATCACACCTCTGTAGTCATACTGTACCATCACACCTCTGTAGTCATACCATCACACCTCAGTAGTCATACCATCACACCTCTGTAGTCATACTGTACCATCACACCTCTGTAGTCATACTGTACCATCACACCTCTGTAGTCATACCATCACACCTCTGTAGTCACACCATCACACCTCAGTTGTCATACCATCACACCTCTATAGTCATACCATCACACCACTGTAGTCATACCATCACACCACTGTAGTCATACCATCACACCTCTGTAGTCATACCATCACACCTCTATAGTCATACCATCACACCTCAGTAGTCATACCATCACACCACTGTAGTCATACCATCACACCTCAGTTGTCATACCATCACACCTCTATAGTCATACCATCACACCACTGTAGTCATACCATCACACCACTGTAGTCATACCATCACACCTCTGTAGTCATACCATCACACCTCTGTAGTCACACCATCACACCTCAGTTGTCATACCATCACACCTCTGTAGTCATACCATCACACCTCAGTAGTCATACCATCACACCACTGTAGTCATACCATCACACCACTGTAGTCATACCATCACACCTCAGTAGTCACACCATCACACCTAGAGCCTTGAGTCAAAGTCTAGCGTTCACTAGTGAAACACAGGGTTGCATATTGCAAATACTATACACAATAATTCAGGAATTCAATCCAAATATGACTTCCATCAGCCATGTGATCATGTAACACTCATACCGAGACCAACCTTCCATCAGCCATGTGATCATTCAACACACATACCGAGACCAACCTCGGTCAGCAGTAGGCAGACGCCAATGTCTGGTCACACTAATGCCTACAGCCTTCGGTTCACCAGGGAAGCACAGCATGGGGTATATTATAAACAGAAATAAATACGATGAATTATATTTTGTCTTGTTAGCATAGTGCTGTGTCCCTTGTGGAGTTTCAGTGTGGTGGTCTGTTTTCAGCTGGTGTGTGTTTCTGTCAGCCTAGCTGTCTCTCTCAGTGGGTCACTTTCTCCTCAGTGTCCTAGCTCCTAGCTCAGGGCTGGCCGCGTTGGCGTGTGACAGTGCTGGTTCCTAGCTCCTAGCTCAGGGCCGGCCGTGTTAGCGTGTGACAGTGCTGGTTCCTAGCTCCTAGCTCAGGGCCGGCCGTGTTAGCGTGTGAAAGTGCTGGTTCCTAGCTCCTAGCTCAGGGCCGGCCGTGTTAGCGTGTGAAAGTGCTGGTTCCTAGCTCCTAGCTCCGGGCAGGCCGTGTTAGCGTGTGACAGTGCTGGTTCCTAGCTCCTAGCTCAGGGCCGGCCTTGTTAGCGTGTGACAGTGCTGGTTCCTAGCTCCTAGTTGTAGTGTCCTCCAGGAGTTGTAGTGTCCTCCAGGAGTAGTAGTATCCTCCAGGAGTAGCGTCCTCCAGGAGTAGTAGTGTCCTCCAGTAGTAGTGTCCTCCAGGAGTAGTGTCCTCCAGGAGTAGTAGTGTCCTCCAGGAGTAGTAGTGTCCTCCAGGAGTAGTAGTGTCCTCCAGGAGTAGTAGTGTCCTCCTGGAATAGTAGTGTCCTCCAGGAGTAGTAGTGTCCTCCAGGAGTAGTAGTGTCCTCCAGGAGTAGTGTCCTCCAGGAGTAGTAGTGTCCTCCAGGAGTAGTAGTGTCCTCCAGGAGTAGTAGTGTCCTCCAGGAATAGTAGTGTCCTCCAGGAGTAGTAGTGTCCTCCTGGAATAGTAGTGTCCTCCAGGAGTAGTAGTGTCCTCCAGGAGTAGTAGTGTCCTCCAGGAGTAGTGTCCTCCAGGAGTAGTAGTGTCCTCCAGGAGTAGTAGTGTCCTCCAGGAGTAGTGTCCTCCAGGAGTAGTTGTGTCCTAAAGGAGTAGTAGTGTCCTCCAGTAGTAGTGTCCTCAAAGAGTAGTAGTGTCAGATTGTACATGACCTTGGGCCCCATATTCTATGCCTGAGTAGTGTTACTTCCTTCTTTACCAGTAGAGGTCATTAGTTGATCAGTGAACTTCAAAGACATGGGCCTTTTGCTCAACTCCTCCATCCTCTCTCACCTCCATTTGAATAAGGTAAGAGGTCATTGAGGAGACTCTGCTGAAAAAACAGCATAGACCAGCATAGGCCAATGACCAGCCTGCATTGTGTTTTTGCTGGTGACCAGCCTTCATTGTGTTAGCTGGACTAATCCAATCTGTTAGCTGGACTAATCCAATCTGTCAGATGGACTAATCCAATCTGTCAGATGGACTAATCCAATCTGTTAGTTGGACTAATCCAATCTGTTATTTGGACTAATCCAATCCGTTAGCTGGACTAATCCAATCTGTTAGCTGGTTTAATCCAATCTGTTAGCTGGACTAATCCAATCTGTTAGTTGGACTAATCCAATCCGTTAGCTGGACTAATCCAATCTGTTAGCTGGACTAATCCAATCTGTCAGATGGACTAATCCAATCTGTTATTTGGACTAATCCAATCTGTTAGCTGGACTAATCCAATCCGTTAGCTGGACTAATCCAATCTGTTAGCTGGACTAATCCAATCTGTTAGCTGGACTAATCCAATCCGTTAGCTGGACTAATCCAATCCGTTAGCTGGACTAATCCAATCTGTTTGTTGGACTAATCCAATCCGTTAGCTGGACTAATCCAATCTGTTAGCTGGACTAATCCAATCTGTTACTGAAATAGTTGTTCCAGTTTAGATGGGTTAGGTAGTCCTAATTTATTAATCTTTCTATCCCTGGCCATCTTTCTGAATGCAGCTTGTGGGAATCCACTCTGGCTGAATGCCAATAGGAATTAAACATCACTTGGCAAGCCAGCACAATGTGACTTGATGCTGGCTTTGCTTTAATTTAGGCTGGTCACCAGTGTCCAAAACACAGCGAAGGCTGGTCACCAGTGTCCAAAACACAGCGAAGGCTGGTCACCAGTGTCCAAAACACAGCAAAGGCTGGTCACCAGTGTCCAAAACACAGCAAAGGCTGGTCACCAGTGTCCAAAACACAGCAAATGCTGATCACCAGTGTCCAAAATACAGCAAATGCTGGTCACCAGTGTCCAAAAGAAAGCAAAGGCTGATCACCAGTGTCCAAAATACAGCAAATGCTGATCACCAGTGTCCAAAACACAGCAAATGCTGGTCACCAGTGTCCAAAACACAGCAAAGGCTGGTCACCAGTGTCCAAAACACAGCAAATGCTGATCACCAGTGTCCAAAATACAGTGAATGCTGGTCACCAGTGTCCAAAGCACAGCGAAGGCTGGTCACCAGTGTCCAAAACACAGCAAATGCTGATCACCAGTGTCCAAAATACAGTGAATGCTGGTCACCAGTGTCCAAAACACAGCGAAGGCTGGTCACCAGTGTCCAAAACACAGCAAAGGCTGGTCACCAGTGCCCAAAAACACAACGAAGGCTTGTCACCAGTGTCCAAAACACAACGAAGGCTGGTCACCAGTGTCCAAAACACAACGAAGGCTGGTCACCAGTGTCCAAAACTGGACACTGCTAGGCCTACCCTGGTTAGCTTGCCATAACCCCACTATTTCTTGGCCACAGAGGGCTCTCACGGGGTGGTCGCGAGAATGTTCAGGTAGGTGTTTAGGGGTTTCCGTTGGTGCTACTACGGTGGAAAGTCCAGACCAGGTCTCCACCGTGCGCATTCCCCCCGAATATGCCGATTTGGCTCTCGCCTTCTGTAAAAAGAAGGCGACTCAATCGACGGGGGGGATTGTGCGATAGATCTCCTGGTAGACGCTGCATATCCCAAGAGTCACGTGTTTCCCCTGTCGCAAGCGGAGACGGAGGCAATGGAGACATATGTTTCTGAATCCCTGCATCAGGGGTTCATTCAGCCATCCATTTCACCCGTCTCTTCGAGTTTCTTTTTTGTGAAAAAAAGGGATGGTGGTTTACGCCCGTGCATTGATTATCGAGGTCTTAATAAAATCACAGTGAAATATAGTTACCCGCTACCTCTGATCAATACGGTTATTGAGTTAATGCACAGGGCATGTTTTTTTCCAAAATTGGATCTCAGGAGTGCGTACAATCTGGTGTGTATTCGGAAGGGTGATGAGTGGAAGATGGCATTTAGCACCACCTTAGGTCATTATGAGTACCTGGTCATGCCATATGGGTTGATGAATGCTCCATCAGTTTTCCAATCATTTGTAGATGAGATCTTCAGGGACCTGCACGGGCAGGGTGTAGTGGTGTATATTGATGATATTCTGATATACTCTGCTACAGGCCCCGAGCATGTGTCCCTGGTGCGCAGGGTGCTTGGTCGCCTGTTGGAGCATGATCTATATGTCAAGGCTGAGAAATGCTTGTTCTTCCAACAATCCATCTCCTTCCTAGGGCATCGGATTTCCACTTCAGGAGTGGAGATGGAGAGCGACCGTTACAGCCGTGCTTAATTGGCCGACTCCAACCACGGTAAAGGAGTTGCAGCGTTTTTTGGGGTTTTCCAATTACTACCGGAGGTTTATCCGGGGTTTTGGTCAGGTGGCAGCTCCCATTACCTCACTGCTAAAGGGGGGCCCGGTGCGCTTGCAGTGGTCGGCTGAGGCGAACAGGGCTTTTGGGCACCTGAAGACTCTGTTTACCTCGGTGCCTGTGTTGGCTCATCCCAATCCCTCTTTGCCATTCATAGTGGAGGTGGACGCATCCGAAGCTGGGATAGGAGCAGTGCTCTCTCAGCGTTCGGGTACGCCACTGAAGCTTCGCCCCTGTGCTTTCTTTTCGAAGAAGCTCAGCCCGGCTATGATGTGGGGAACCGAGAGCTGTTAGCTGTCGTAGAAGCCTTGAAGGTGTGGAGGCATTGGCTTGAGGGGGCTAAACACCCTTTTCTCATCTGGACTGACCACCGCAATCTGGAGTACATCCGGCAGGCGAAGAGATTGAATCCTCGCCAGGCAAGGTGGGCCATGTTTTTCACTCGTTTTGTGTTTACTCTTTCTTACAGACCAGGCTCCCAGAACGTTAAGGCAGATGCATTGTCTCGTCTGTATGACACAGAGGAGCAATCCATGGATCCCACTCCCATACTCCCAGCTTCGTGTCTGGTGGCGCCTGTAGTGTGGGAGCTGGACGCGGACATTGAGCGGGCGTCACGTGCAGAGCCCTCTCCCCCTGAGTGTCCAGCTGGTCGTCTGTACGTTCCGTCTGCTGTCCGCGACTGATCGCGATTGATCTATTGGGCTCACACGTCACCCTCCTCTGGTCATCCTGGGATAGGTCGGACGATGCGCTGTCTTGATGGGAGGTACTGGTGGCCCACTTTATCTAAGGACGTGAGGATTTATGTTTCTTCCTGCTCGGTGTGCGCCCAGTGCAAGGCTCCTAGACACCTGCCCAGAGGTAAGCTACAACCTCTACCCGTTACTCAACGGCCGTGGTCGCACCTGTCGGTGGATTTTTTGACTGATCTTCCACCTTCACAGGGTTACACCATGATCCTAGTCGTTGTGGATCGGTTTTCAAAGTCCTGTTGTCTCCTGCTCGGCGTTCGACGTCACCGGTCTTCTAGCCATCATTGATCCATTTTTCATTTTCCATTGGTTTTGTCTTGTCTTCCCACACACCTGTTTTCAATCCCATTCATTACCTGTTGTGTATTTAACTCTCTGTTTCTCCTCATGTCTTTGTCAGAGATTGTTTATCGTCAGTGCAGTGTTTTTGTATAGGTGGGCGATGGGTCTTCATACCCATATTTATTTATTATTCATTTGTCTATTTAGTGTTATCGACCATGTTACTTGGACTTTATTAAAAGACTCCATTTCACACTCCGTTTGACTCTCCTGCGCCTGACTTCCCTGCCACCCATACACATACACAAGCCCTTAGGCCTATATGTTTTAATAAGGTTTGTATCACAACTAAAGTGGCCACATAACTTCTTCAAATTAAGCACTTTAATCCGCTTACAAGGGGTGTAGCGCCTAACTGTCACGACTTCCGCCGAAGTCGATCCCTCCACTTGTTCAGGCGGCGTTCGGCGGTCGACGTCACAGGCCTTCTAGCCATCGCCGATCCACTTTTCATTTCCCATTTGTTTTGTCTTTGTTGTACACACCCGGTTTCAATTCCCCAATTACATGGTTTTGTGTGTGTTTGTTTATTGTAAGTTCGGTCTGATGTTTGTGGGCTTGGTGTTACTTATGTATTATGACATTTTGAGTAAAGTTCCCTGTGTTACTCATCTCTGCTGTCCTGCGCCTGACTCCTCTGCACCAGCTACACCCAGATCCTTACACTAACTGGTCATTACATAAGCAGCGTGGGAGTTTCAAGTTTGGGGAAAATCATTTTCACCATTAAAATGCACCTTTGAAAAATAAAATAATTAATTGCATAATCACATTTGTGGTCACTTTTGATAATGGTGTTTTCTGCTAATTAAATTCGAGGTATTATCAAGTGCTTGTCATATTGTGAATGAGAGACTGATGAAGTGTGTACAGCATGCGCAAAAAAATAAAAACAAAGCAGATTTCACGCCTTTCAAGCCACTTTTTTTCAAATCGTCTTTAGAGTTGTCATCATGCAGTCTGACAATGTATTAAACATCAAAACATATAACTCAACATTTATTGAATGACTTAATGTACATTAATAAGTCAACATTAATAAATGAAGCATATATGAGTACCTGTGTCTTTGTTAACCGCTCAACACTGAACAGCCCCATGAACGAACTCCCTCAAATCGGTTTTGGAAAATATATATATTCTTCAGACTATAAAATAATGTAAAATAATGCCAAGGAATTCTAACCAAATGTTGTCTGCTAAATGAACTAGTGTAGAAACACATCCAGATCAGGAACTGACATAAGGACAACTCAGAGTATGTTATTCTGTTTTTCTGAAATAGATGATGATGTTTCTTTAGACCTGTCTAAAATAAATATTGGATTTATTGTGAAGGTGAAGGCTACATTACATATATCTATATTTATTAGACTTAAAAAAATATGTTCCAAAGGTCTGCGTCAGTGTGGAAGTCAAGTGTGGAAGCCAAGTGTGGAAGTCAAGTGTGAAAGCCAAGTGTGGAAGCCAAGTGTGGAAGTCAAGTGTGGAAGCCAAGTGTGGAAGTCAAGTGTGGAAGTCAAGTGTGAAAGCCAAGTGTGGAAGCCAAGTGTGGAAGTCAAGTGTGGAAGTCAAGTGTGGAAGCCAAGTGTGGAAGTCAAGTGTGGAAGCCAAGTGTGGAAGCCAAGTGTGGAAGCCAAGTGTGGAAGCCAAGTGTGGAAGTCAAGAGTGGAAGCCAAGTGTGGAAGCCAAGTGTGGAAGTCAAGTGTGGAAGTCAAGTGTGGAAGTCAAGTGTGGAAGCCAAGTGTGAAAGCCAAGTGTGGAAGTCAAGTGTGGAAGCCAAGTGTGAAAGCCAAGTGTGAAAGCCAAGTGTGGAAGCCATGTGTGGAAGCCAAGTGTGAAAGCCAAGTGTGGAAGTCAAGTGTGAAAGCCAAGTGTGGAAGTCAAGTGTGGAAGCCAAGAGATGCTAAATGTACAAAATACAATCACAGCGACACAACCCTAGTGGTGACATGGTGAGAGCTCCACCTTACACTCCGATAGGCTATTACCTTATCAGAGGTTATCTCACCAATCATTTTTCAATCAAGTAACAATTATTCTTTCATATGTTTACTCTTTTGAAAATGCATCTATAGTTTTTTTATTGTGCTTTAAAATCTGTTTAAGATAACATTGAATACTGTAGAATCAGCTGGAGATATCGCTATGCTGCACGCAAACCATTTTTTCTTGGTACACTACATGACCCAAAGCATGTGGACACCTACTTGTCAAACATCTAATTTCAAAATCATATGGAGTTGATCCCCTTTGCTGCTATAACAGCCTCCACTCTTCTGGGAAGGCTTTCCACTAGATGTTGGAACATTGCTGCTATAACAGCCTCCACTCTTCTGGGAAGGCTTTCCACTAGATGTTGGAACATTGCTGCTATAACAGCCTCCACATTCTTCTGGGAAGGCTTTCCACTAGATGTTGGTACATTGCTGCTATAACAGCCTCCACTCTTCTGGGAAGGCTTTCCACTAGATGTTGGAACATTGCTGCTATAACAGCCTCCACTCTTCTGGGAAGGCTTTCCACTAGATGTTGGAACATTGCTGATATAACAGCCTCCACTCTTCTGGGAAGGCTTTCCATTAGATGTTGGAACATTGCTGCTATAACAGCCTCCACATTCTTCTGGGAAGGCTTTCCACTAGATGTTGGAACATTGCTGCTATAACAGCTTCCACTCCTCTGGGAAGGCTTTCCACTAGATGTTGGAACATTGCTACTATAACAGCCTCCACTCTTCTGGGAAGGCTTTCCACTAGATGTTGGAACATTGCTGCTATAACAGCCTCCACTCTTCTGGGAAGGCTTTCCACTAGCCTCCACTCTTCTGGGAAGGCTTTCCACTAGATGTTGGAACATTGCTGCTATAACAGCCTCCACTCTTCTGGGAAGGCTTTCCACTAGATGTTAGAACATTGCTGCTATAACAGCCTCCACTCTTCTGGGCTTTCCACTAGATGTTGGAACATTGCTGCTATAACAGCCTCCACTCTTCTGGGAAGGCTTTCCACTACATGTTGGAACATTGCTGCGAAGGGGACATCCTTACATGCAGCAACAAGAGCATTCGTGAGGTAGGCACTGATGTAGCAGAAACTTAATGTTGTCAGGAAAACCGTTTCAATTCACATTAATTATGCTTAAGGAGAACTAGTCTATTTGCCACAAGAGATTTCATCAGATCTTGGGATTAGATATGGTAATACAAGTGGTACGGTAAGTGAAGGGACTCGTGCCAGGTGTTGGCAGTGCCAGTCATGTGGGTGTTCACTTCAGAATACCAGGAATGCTAGACAGTGGGGGTGGACGCTTGGTAGTTCTTGTGGTCAGGAACACAGCTTCTGAGTCCATAGACTCTCTCTCTCTCTATCGCTATGCTGCACACACACACACACACACACACACACACACACACACACACACACACACACACACACACACACACACACACACACACACACACACACACACACACACACACACACACACACACACACACACACACACACACACACACACACACACACACACACACAGAGAGAGAGAGAGACACACACACACACAAAGAGAGAGACACACACACACACACACACACACAGGGAGAGACACACACACACACATGTTGGCTAAAGAGCAGACAGAACCATCACACGTGTTGGCTAAAGAGCAGACAGAACCATCACACATGTTGGCTAAAGAGCAGCCAGAAACATCACACGTGTTGGCTAAAGAGCAGCCAGAACCATCACACGTGTTGGCTAAAGAGCAGACAGAACCATCACACGTGTTGGCTAAAGAGCAGACAGAACCATCACACGTGTTGGCTAAAGAGCAGGCAGAACCATCACACGTGTTGGCTAAAGAGCAGCCAGAACCATCACACATGTTGGCTAAAGACCAGACAGAACCATCACACGTGTTGGCTAAAGAGCAGACAGAACCATCACACGTGTTGGCTAAAGAGGAGACAGAACCATCACACGTGTTGGCTAAAGAGCTTCAGCTAAAAGCACATTAATCATGTTTAGAAACCATTAAACTGAAATGTACCAACAGTATGGAGAAAGTTGATAAGACTTGATTGTGTTGACAATTGGCATCAGTAAGGCAGCAGCACCCTTGTGCTACACTAAGAGAACGACGTCTGTATCACGCGAGAGGGAGATGTGCAAACGGGGACTTCAACTGTAGTTCCTTCGGTGCAGAGAAAAGAGCCTTATGGACTGTACCACAAAAGCCAGGGCCCCTTGCATCTGATAACCTTTTTACGCAACTGGGCCAAACCGAGCCGAGCTGTACTGGGCCAGCCTGGTTCTCATAGTGGCTGTCACCGCGCTGGAATGTGAAAGGAAACTACCTGAACCAGAAGAATGTTCTAGAATATGCTCTCGAATGTCCTAGAATGTTCTGGGATGTTCTAGAATGCTCTAAAATGTTCTAGAATGCTCTAGAATGTTCTAGAATGTTCTGGGATGTTCTAGAATGTCAAGTAGGTATAATAAGTGCAACAAGAATCTCACATTACGGTGTGTGTATTACTCTTGTGCTGATAGGCCTTTCACTTCAGCATTACGGCACTGAAGTCGTTTATCTACTTACCCAGAGTCAGATGAACTCAAGTTCCAAGTTCTTGATTGTGCTTTAAGCCTACGGGCCTTGGATAAAGGTAGTGCACTATATAGGGAATAGGGTTCTATAGGGCCCTGGTCTAAAGTAGTGCACTTTATAGGGAATAGGGTTCTATAGGGCCCTGATCTAAAGTAGTGCACTATATAGGGAATAGGTTTCTATAGGGCTCTGGTCTAAAGTAGTGCACTATATAGGGAATAGGGTTCTATAGGGCTCTGGTCAAAAGTAGTGCACTATATAGGGAATAGGGTTCTATAGGGCCCTGATCTAAAGTAGTGCACTATATAGGGAATAGGTTTCTATAGGGCTCTGGTCAAAAGTAGTGCACTATATAGGGAATAGGGTTCTATAGGGCTCTGGTCAAAAGTAGTGCACTATATAGGGAATAGGGTTCTATAGGGCCCTGATCTAAAGTAGTGCACTATATAGGGAATAGGTTTCTATAGGGCTCTGGTCAAAAGTAGTGCACTATATAGGGAATAGGGTTCTATAGGGCTCTGGTCTAAAGTAGTGCACTTTATAAGGAATAGGGTTCTATAGGGCCCTGATCTAAAGTAGTGCACTATATAGGGAATAGGTTTCTATAGGGCTCTGGTCTAAAGTAGTGCACTATATAGGGAATAGGGTGCCATTTTGGATGATTGGTAATAATGAAATACACCAAGGAAAAAGGGTTTGTGTGCAGCATAGCAATATCTCCAACTGATTTGAAAGTATTCAATGTTATCTTAAACAGATTTTAAAGCACAATAAAAAACTATACATGCATTACAAAAGAGTAAACATATGAAAGAATAATTGTTATTTGAGAGCGTCTGCTAAATGACTTAAATGTAAATGTAAATTTACAAAATGAGTTGTGAGATAACCTCTGATAGGAACCAGGCCTAAGATCACCATGCGTCAGCTGGAGTGGTGTAAAGCTCCTCGTCATTGGACTCTGGAGCAGTGGAAACGTGTTCTCTGGAGTGATGAATCACACTTCACCATCTGGAAGTCCGACGGACAAATCTGGGTTTGCCGGCTGCCAGGAGAACGTTACCTGAATTATAATGTAATTAAAAGGCTGACTGCGAGTCAGGCCTAGTCGCCCGACATCAGTGCCTGACCTCACTAATGTTAATGTAAGCAAGTCCCTTCAGCAATGTTATAGCAGCAAAGGGGGACCATATTAACGCCCATGATTCTCATCAACGGCGCTGTAATGGAGCAGGTTGAGAACTTCAAGTTTCTTGGCGTCCACATCACCAACAAACTAACATGGTCCAAGCACACCATGACAGTCGTGAAGAGGGCATGACAAAACCTATTCCCCCTCAGGAGACTGAAAAGATTTGTCATGGGTCCTCAGATCCTCAAAAGGTTTTACAGCTGCAACATGAAGAGCATCACATCCTGGTACGGCAACTGCCCGGCCTCCGGCCGCAAGGCAGTACAGAGGGTAGTGCGAACTGCCCAGTACATTACTGGGGCCAAGCTTCCTGCCATCCAGGACCTCTACACCAGGCGGTGTCCGAGGAAGGCCCTAAATATTATCAAAGACTCCAGACTCTTAGACTGTTCTCTCTGTTACTGCACTGAAAACGGTACCGGAGCTCCAAGTCTAGGTCCAAGAGGTTTCTAAACAGCTTCTACCCCCAAGCCATAAGGCTCCTGAACATCTAATCAAATGGCTACCCAGACTGTTGCATCCCCCCCCCCTTCAACGCTGCTACTCTCTGTTATTATCTATGCACAAGTCACTTTAATAACTCTACCTACATATTACCTTAGTTACCTCGACTAACCAGTGCCCCCGCACATTGACTCTGTACCGGTACCCCCTGTATATAGCCTCCACATTGACTCTGTACCGGTACCCCCTGTCTATAGCCTCCACATTGACTCTGTACCGGTACCCCCTGTATATAGCCTCCACATTGGCTCTGTACCGGTACCCCCTGTATATAGCCTCCACATTGACTCTGTACCGGTACCCCCTGTATATAGCCTCCACATTGACTCTGTACCGGTACCCCCTGTATATAGCCTCCACATTGACTCTGTACCGGTACCCCCTGTATATAGCCTCCACATTGACTCTGTACCGGTACCCCCTGTATATAGCCTCCACATTGACTCTGTACCGGTACCCCCTGTATATAGCCTCCACATTGACTCTGTACCGGTTACCCCCTGTATATAGCCTCCACATTGACTCTGTACCGGTACCCCCTGTATATAGCCTCCACATTGACTCTGTACCGGTACCCCAATGTATATAGCCTCCACATTGACTCTGTACCGGTACCCCCCTGGATATAGCCTCCACATTGACTCTGTACCGGTACCCCCTGTATATAGCCTCCACATTGACTCTGTACCGGTACCCCCCTGTATATAGCCTCCACATTGACTCTGTACCGGTACCCCCCTGTATATAGCCTCCACATTGACTCTGTACTGGTACCCCCTGTATATAGCCTCCACATTGACTCTGTACCGGTTGGTTAAAGGCTTCGTAAGTAAGCATTTCACTGTAAAGTCTACTACACCTGTTGTATTCAGCATTTCACTGTGAGGTCTACTACACCTGTTGTATTCAGCATTTCACTGTGAGGTCTACTACACCTGTTGTATTCAGCATTTCACTGTGAGGGCTACTACACCTGTTGTATTCAGCATTTCACTGTGAGGTCTACTACACCTGTTGTATTCAGCATTTCACTGTAAGGTCTACTACACCTGTTGTATTCAGCATTTCACTGTGAGGTCTACTACACCTGTTGTATTCAGCATTTCACTGTAAGGTCTACTACACCTGTTGTATTCAGCATTTCACTGTGAGGTCTACTATACCTGTTGTATTCAGCATTTCACTGTGAGGTCTACTACACCTGTTGTATTCAGCATTTCACTGTGAGGTCTACTACACCTGTTGTATTCAGCATTTTACTGTGAGGTCTACTATACCTGTTGTATTCAGCATTTCACTGTGAGGTCTACTACACCTGTTGTATTCAGCATTTCACTGTGAGGTCTACTACACCTGTTGTATTCAGCATTTCACTGTGAGGTCTACTACACCTGTTGTATTCAGCATTTTACTGTGAGGTCTACTATACCTGTTGTATTCAGCATTTCACTGTGAGGTCTACTACACCTGTTGTATTCGTGCGTATGTGACTAATAACATTTTGATTGAGATTTTTTTAATTTGATTTGATTCGATTTTGGAACGAGATGTTCGACAAGCAAGGTGTCCACATACTTTTGGTCGATGTAGAGTAACCCCAAAAAGACGTCCCACTGAGGACGCACACAGAGTAGGAAACAAGGTGTCCACATACTTTTGGTCGATGTAGAGTAACCCCAAAAAGACGTCCCACTGAGGACGCGCACAGAGTAGGAAACAAGGTGTCCACATACTTTTGGTCAATGTAGAGTAACCCCAAAAAGACGTCCCACTGAGGACGCACACAGAGTAGGAAGCAAGGTGTCCACATGCTTTTGGTCGATGTAGAGTAACCCCAAAAAGACGTCCCACTGAGGACGCACACAGAGTAGGAAACAAGGTGTCGTTCCAGTAAGAAGCGTGATATCTACAACCTCTCAAAAGAGCAAACAAAGTCAAAAGAATAATTGTCTGTTGATTTTTCGAAATGAGTCATGTCAAGATACGAAAAGATTACTGGCGCTTTCATCCTAGTGTAACAAAGTGTTTTACCAGAAGGTGTCTGCCCTAATTCTGGGGATTCAAGTGCACACAAGCACGTATGACCGTAAATCGCTTTGGATACAAGCGTCTGCTCAGTGGTGTATATGTATACAATATATTGCATAACGTGATGGTGCTTGCCTACGGAGCTGTGAGGGGAACGGCACCGCAGTACCTCCAGGCTCTGATCAGGCCCTACACCCAAACAAGGGCACTGCGTTCATCCACCTCTGGCCTGCTCGCCTCCCTACCACTGAGGAAGTACAGTTCCCGCTCAGCCCAGTCAAAACTGTTCGCTGCTCTGGCCCCCCAATGGTGGAACAAACTCCCTCACGACGCCAGGACAGCGGAGTCAATCACCACCTTCCGGAGACACCTGAAACCCCACCTCTTCAAGGAATACCTAGGATAGGATAAAGTAATCCTTCTCACCCCCCCTTAAATGATTTAGATGCACTATTGTAAAGTGGCTGTTCCACTGGATGTCATAAGGTGAATTCACCAATTTGTAAGTCGCTCTGGATAAGAGCGTCTGCTAAATGACTTAAATGTAAAATGTAAATGTAATGTAAATGTAATGTAAATGTAATGTAAATGTAATGTAAACCCATGAAATGTTTGTCTGATATCAGATGTTTCCATTCAAGGTCCCACACATATCGTTCCATGTTATTTAGTCCACTATTATATACAACAAACTTAAACGGTAATATATCCCCATTATAGAAACACATACAGTCAGCTGGTATTGGCCTGGCATCTGGGATTGTGTGGCTGTTCAGATTGTATTGGCCTGGCATCTGGGATTGTAAACTGTTCAGTGTGTATTGGCTAAGTCTCTGAGATTGTGGGGCTGTTTTGTTTGTATTGGCCAGGCTTCTGGGATTGTAAACTGTTCAGTGTGTATTGGCTAAGTCTCTGAGATTGTGGGGCTGTTCTGTTTGTATTGGCCAGGCCTCTGGGATTGTAAACTGTTCAGTGTGTAATGACCAGGCCTCTGGGATTGTAAACTGTTCAGTGTGTAATGACCAGGCCTCTGGGATTGTGTGGCTGTTCAGATTGTATTGGCCAGGCCTCTGGGATTGTAAACTGTTCAGTGTGTAATGACCAGGCCTCTGGGATTGTGAGGCTGTTCCGTTTGTAATGACCAGGCCTCTGGGATTGAGAGCGGATCAGTTCAGTTCAATACACCTTTATTGATTGTCTTGGAGCTCATTCGTCGCTCTCAAAACACACTGAAAAAACAGTTGGTCCTAATCTTCTCCCTATGGTATACTCTATAAATGCATTTAAGTATATTACAGTATATACTGTTTGCAGATCTGAGAGTCGATTGTCTCACCAGTACGTGAATCTAGGTTAAAAAAAACAACAACATTCTAATTCAAATCTGGCAGTTTGAACTAGAGATGCACTACAAGACCAAAAGTATGTGGACACCTGCTTGTCGAACATCTCATTCAATGATCTCATGAAGTCACTTCATCACGTTATGCAATATATTGTATACATATACGCCACTTAGCAGGCGCTTTTTTCCAAAACACTTTGTAACACTGCTACTCTAACTTCCGCGATGCATACAAGGCCCTCCCCAACCCTCCTTTTGGCAAATCCGACCATGACTCCATTTTTCTGCTCACTTCCTATAGACAGAAACTCAAACAGGACGTACCCGTGACAAGATCCATTCAACTCTGGTCTGACCAATCGGAATCCAAGCTTCAAGATTGTTTTGATCGTGCGGACTGGGAAATGTTCGGGGCAGCCTCAGGGAATGACATCGATCTGTAGGCTGACTCGGTGGGTGAGTTTATAAGGAAGTGCATTGAAGATGTCGTACCCACGGTGACTATTCAAACCACAACCAGAAACTGTGGATAGATGGCAGCATTTGCACAAAACTGAAAGCGTGAACCACCACATTTAATCATGGAAGGATGACTGGGAATATGGCCGAATATAAACAGCGTAGTTTTTCACTCCGCAAGGACAAACAAACAAACAAACAAAATGTTGGAAAGTGGAGTCGCAAGTCAACGGCTCAGACACAAGACCTATGTGGCAGGGTCTACAGGCAATTACGGATTACAAAAAGAAAACCAGCCCCATCACGGACACCGATGTCTTGCTTCCAGACAAACTAAACACCTTCTTTGCCCGCTTTAAAGATAATTCAGTGCCACCTTGTTCCTGTACCCAAGAAGGCAAAGATAACTGAAATAAATGACTACTGCTCAATAGCAGTAACTTCTGTCATCATGAAGTGCTTTGAGAGACTAGTCAAGAATAATATCACCTTCACCTTATCTGCCACTCTAGACCCACTTCAGTTTGCATAACGCCCTAACAGGTTCACAGACGATGCAACCGCCATCACACTACACACTGCCCTATCCCGTCTGGACAACAGGAATACCTACGTATGTAAGAATGCTGTTCATTGACTACAGCTCAGCATTCAACACCATAGTACCCTCCAAGCTCATTATCAAGCCTCAATCCCATCCTGTGCAATTGGGTCCTGGACTTTCTGATGGTCCGCCCCCAGGTGGTGAAGGTAGGAAACAACATCTCCACCTCGCTGACCCTCAACACTGGGGTCAGCTGTTCAGGGTGCATTCTGAGCCCCCTCATGTACTCCCTGTTCACCCATGACTGCATGGCCACATACGCCTTCAACTCAATCATCAAGTTTGCAGTCGACACAACAGTAGTGGGCTTGATTACCAAGAACGACGAGACAGCCTACAGAGAGGAGGTGAAGGCACTAGGTACACTTCAACTATGACAGACAAAATGAGAGAAAAAAAACAGAAAATCACATTGTAGGATTTTTAATGAATTTATTTGCAAATTATGGTGGAAAATAAGTATTTGGTCAATAACAAAAGTGTATCTCAATACTTGTTATATACCCTTTGTTGGCAATGACTGATGTCAAATGTTTTCTGTAAGTCTTCACAAGGTTTTCACACACTGTTGCTGATATTTTGGCCCATTCCTCCATGCAGATCTCCTCAAGAGCAGTGATGTTTTGGGGCTGTTGCTGGGCAACATGGACTTTCAACTCCCTCCAAAGATTTTCTATGTGGTTGAGATCTGGAGACTGGCTCGGCCACTCCAGGACCTTGAAATGCTTCTTACGAAGCCACTCCTTCATTGCCCGGGCGGTGTGTTTGGGATCATTGTCATGCTGAAAGACCCAGCCACGTTTCATCTCCAATGCACTTGCTGATGGAAGGAGGTTTTCACTCAAAATCTCACGATACATGGCCCCATTCATTCTTTCCTTTACACGGATCAGTCTTCCTGGTCCCTTTGCAGAAAAACAGCCCCAAAGCATGATGTTTCCACCCCCATGCTTTACAGTAGGTATGGTGTTCTTTGGATGCAACTCACCAAAAAGTTATATTTTGGTTTCATCTGACCATATGACATTCTCCCAATCTTCTTCTGGATCATCCAAAAGCTCTCTAGCAAACTTCAGACGGGCCTGGACATGTACTGGCTTAAGCAGGGGGACACGTCTGGCACTGCAGGATTTGAGTACCTGGCGGCGTAGTGTGTTACTGATGGTAGGCTTTGTTACTTTGGTCCCAGCTCTCTGCAGGTCATTCACTAGGCCCCCCCGTGTGGTTCTGGGATTTTTGCTCACCGTTCTTGTGATAATTTTGACCCCACGGGGTGAAATCTTGCGTGGAGCCCCAGATCGAGGGAGATTATCAGTGAAACTTGTATGTCTTCCATTTCCCAATAATTGCTCCCACAGTTGATTTCTTCAAACCAAGCTGCTTACCTATTGCAGATTCAGTCTTCCCAGCGTGGTGCAGGTCTACAATTTTGTTTCTGGTTTCCTTTAACAGCTCTTTGGTCTTGGCCATAGTGGAGTTTGGAGTGTGACTGTTTGAGGTTGTGGACATGTGTCTTTTATACTGATAACAGGTTCAAACAGGTGCCATTAATACAGGTAACGAGTGGAGGACAGAGGAGCCTCTTAAACCTCAGGAGGCTGAAGAAATTCGGCTTGTCACCAAAAGCACTCACAAACTTCTACAGATGCACAATCGAGAGCATCCTGGCAGGCTGTATCACCGCCTGGTACGGCAACTGCTCCGCCCACAACCGTAAGTCTCTCCAGAGGGTAGTGAGATCTGCACAACGCATCACCGGGGGCAAACTACCTGCCCTCCAGGACATATCATTCAGAAGGTGAGGTCAGTACAGGTGCATCAAAGCTGGGACAGAGAGACTGAAAAACAGCTTCTATCTCAAGGCCATCAGGCTGTGAAACAGCCACCACTAACATTGAGTGGCTGCTGCAAACACACTGACTCAAGTGCAGCCACTTCAATAATGGGAATTGATGGGAAAGGATGTAAAATATATCACTAGCCACTTTAAACAATGCTACCTAATATAATGTTTACATACCCTACATTATTCATCTCATATGTATACGTATATACTGTACTCTATATCATCTACTGCATCTTTATGTAATACATGTATCACTAGCCACTTTAACTTTAACTATGCCACTTTTTTTACATACTCATCTCATATGTATATACTGTACTCAATACCATCTACTGTATCTTGCCTATGCTGCTCTGTACCATCACTCATTCATATATCTTTATGTACGTATTCTTTATCCCCTTACACTTGTGTGTATAAGACAGTAGTTTTGGAATTGTTAGCTAGATTACTTGTTGGTTATTACTGCATTGTCGGAACTAGAAGCACAAGCATTACGCTACACTCGCATTAACATCTGCTAACCATGTGTATGTGACAAATAAAATTTGATTTGATTTGATTTAGTAGACCTTACAGTGAAATGCTGAATATAACAGGTGTAGTAGACCTTACAGTGAAATGCTTAATACACAGGTGTAGTAGACCTTACAGTGAAATGCTGAATACAACAGGTGTAGTAGACCTTACAGTGAAATGCTGAATACAACAGGTGTAGTAGACCTTACAGTGAAATGCTGAATACAACAGGTGTAGTAGACCTCACAGTGAAATGCTGAATACAACAGGTGTAGTAGACCTTACAGTGAAATGCTTACTTATGTCAGGTAGTTGTTGTGGAATTGTTAGATTACTTGTTAGATATTACTGAACTAGAAGCACAAGCATTTTGCTACACTCGCATTAACATCTGCTAACCAGGTGTCATGTGACCATTAACATCCGCTAACCATTTGTCATGTGACCATTAACATCTGCTAACCATTTGTCATGTGACCATTAACATCTGCTAACCATGTCTGTCTCCTCTTTAGCCAACACGTGTGATGGTTCTGTCTGCTTTTTAGCCAACACGTGTGATGGTTCTGTCTCCTCTTTAGCCAACACGTGTGATGGTTCTGTCTGCTCTTTAGCCAACACGTGTGATGGTTCTGTCTGCTCTTTAGCCAACACGTGTGATGGTTCTGCCTGCTCTTTAGCCAACACGTGTGATGGTTCTGTCTACTCTTTAGCCAACACGTAAGAAGGAGGTAGATGCATGGGACAATTTGGCAAGAACATGTGAATCACAGCGTGTGTGTGCGTGTGTGTGTGTGTGCAGCATAGCGAGGGAGAGAGAGAGAGAGAAAAGTCTGCAGCACCCGGCCTCACCCAAAGTCAAATGTCTACTCTTTGTTGACTCTTTGCTGATGTTTTGGTGCTTCTGTCACCAAGGAGGACCTACAGCAGCACCTAGATCTTCTGCAGAGATTCTGTCAGACCTGGGCCCTGACAGTAAATCTCAGTAAGACCAAAATAATGGTGTTCCAAAAAAGGTCCAGTCACCAGGACCACAAATACAAATTCCATCTAGACACCATTGCCCTAGAGCACACAAAAAACTATACATACCTTGGCCTAAACATCAGCGCCACAGGTAACTTCCACAAAGCTGTGAACGATCTGAGAGACAAGGCAAAAAGGGCATTCTATGCCATCAAAAGGAACATAAATTTCAACATACAAATTAGGATCTGGCTAAAAATACTTGAATCAGTCATAGAGCCCATTGCCCTTTACGGTTGTGAGGTCTGGGGTCCGCTCACCAACCAAGACTTCACAAAATGGGACAAACACCAAATTGAGACTCTGCATGCAGACTTCTGCAAAAATATCCCCAGTGTACAACGTAGAACACCAAATAATGCTTGCAGAGCAGGATTAGGCCGATACCCACTAATTATCAAAATCCAGAAAAGAGCTGTTAAATTCTACAACCACCTAATAGGAAGTGATTCCCAAACCTTCCATAACAAAGCCATTACCTACAGAGAGATGAACCTGGAGAAGAGTCTCCTAAGCAAGCTGGTCCTGGGGCTCTATTCACAAACACAAACACACCCCACAGAGCCCCAGGACAGCAGCACAATTAGACCCAACCAAATCACGAGAAAACAAAAAGATAATTACTTGACACATTGGAAAGAATTAACAAAAAAACAGAGCAAACTAGAATGCTATTTGGCCCTAAACAGAGAGTACACAGTGGCAGAATACCTGTCCACTGTGACTGACCCAAACTTAAGGAAAGCTTTGACCATGTACAGACTTAGTGAGCATAGCCTTGCTATTGAGAAAGGCCACCGTAGGCAGACATGGCTCTCAAGAGAAGACAGGCTATGTGCACACTGCCCACAAAATGAGGTGGAAACTGAGCTGCACTTACTAACCTCTTGACCAACGTATGACCATATTAGAGACACATATTTCCCCCAGATTACACAGATCCACAAAGAATTCGAAAACAAATCAAATTTTGATAAACTCCCATATCTACTGGGTGAAATTCCACAGTGTGTCATCACAGCAGCAAGATCTGTGATCTGTTGCCACAAGAAAAGGGCAACCAGTGAAGAACAAACACCATTGTAAATACAACCCATATTTATGCTTATTTATTGTCCCTTGTGTACTTTAACTATTTGTACATTGTTAGAACACTGTATAAATAAATATATATATATTATATGACATGTCTTTATTGTGTTGAAACTTCTATATGTGTAATGTTTATTGTTAATTTTTATTGTTTATTTCACTTTTGTATATTATCGACCTCACTTGCTTTGGCAATGTTAACACATATTTCCCATGCCAATAAAGCCCCATGAATTGAATTGAAATATTGAGAGAGAGAGAGTCTATGGACTCAGAAGCTGTGTTCCCTACCAATCGTCCACCCCCACTGTCTAGTGAACACCCACATGACTGGCACTGCCAACACCTGGCACGAGTCCCTTCACTTACCGTACCACTTGTATTACCATATCTAATCCCAAGATCTGATGAAATCTCTTGTGGCAAATAGACTAGTTCTCCTTAAGCATAATTCAAGTCTATTGAAACGGTTGACCTGATATCATTGAGTTTGTGCTGTGTAATGATCAGCTGGCTAGAAGTTAGGGCAGATAGCAGACGCGGTTTCTTTCTTCACACCTGTACTAGCCAGCTGATCATCTATTCAAACGACTTGTTCTGTAGAGTAAGTGTCGTAAAACGAAAGCATAGCGGTATTACATGTAAGATACAGTCTGTGATTGAATAAAAACGAGTTCATATTGACGCAGTCTTGAAAGAGAAACATATTTAATTTTATTATATTGTTGAATTACAATGTTGTTTTTTTTGCAGATGATATGCATTTTTTTTAAATAACGTAATACATTATATACTGTCTTTTATTTTCACTGTAAATCATTTGTAAATCATAAATCTAGTCTGAATGAATCATAAACTGTTCTTTCTAAAAAATGGTATTCCAATGTTGTGTGTGTATATAGCATTCTCCATCTCTGCTTGAGGGACAGTCAGTAATGTTGTGTGTGTATATAGCATTCTCCATCTCTGCTTGAGGGACAGTCAGTAATGTTGTGTGTATATAGCATTCTCCATCTCTGCTTGAGGGACAGTCAGTAATGTTGTGTGTATATAGCATTCTCCATCTCTGCTTGAGGGACAGTCAGTAATGTGTGTATATAGCATTCTCCATCTCTGCTTGAGGGACAGTCAGTAATGTGTGTATATAGCATTCTCCATCTCTGCTTGAGGGACAGTCAGTAATGTTGTGTGTATATAACATTCTCCATCTCTGCTTGAGGGACAGTCAGTAATGTGTGTATATAGCATTCTCCATCTCTGCTTGAGGGACAGTCAGTAATGTTGTGTGTGTATATAGCATTCTCCATCTCTGCTTGAGGGACAGTCAGTAATGTTGTGTGTATATAGCATTCTCCATCTCTGCTTGAGGGACAGTCAGTAATGTTGTGTGTATATAGCATTCTCCATCTCTGCTTGAGGGACAGTCAGTAATGTTGTGTGTATATAGCATTCTCCATCTCTGCTTGAGGGACAGTCAGTAATGTTGTGTGTGTATATAGCATTCTCCATCTCTGCTTGAGGGACAGTCAGTAATGTTGTGTGTGTATATAGCATTCTCCATCTCTGCTTGAGGGACAGTCAGTAATGTTGTGTGTATATAGCATTCTCCATCTCTGCTTGAGGGACAGTCAGTAATGTTGTGTGTATATAGCATTCTCCATCTCTGCTTGAGGGACAGTCAGTAATGTTGTGTGTATATAGCATTCTCCATCTCTGCTTGAGGGACAGTCAGTAATGTTGTGTGTATATAGCATTCTCCATCTCTGCTTGAGGGACAGTCAGTAATGTTGTGTGTATATAGCATTCTCCATCTCTGCTTGAGGGACAGTTAGTAATGTTGTGTGTATATAGCATTCTCCATCTCTGCTTGAGGGACAGTCAGTAATGTTGTGTGTATATAGCATTCTCCATCTCTGCTTGAGGGACAGTCAGTAATGTTGTGTGTATATAGCATTCTCCATCTCTGCTTGAGGGACAGTCAGTAATGTTGTGTGTGTATATAGCATTCTCCATCTCTGCTTGAGGGACAGTCAGTAATGTTGTGTGTGTATATAGCATTCTCCATCTCTGCTTGAGGGACAGTCAGTAATGTTGTGTGTATATAGCATTCTCCATCTCTGCTTGAGGGACAGTCAGTAATGTTGTGTGTATATAGCATTCTCCATCTCTGCTTGAGGGACAGTCAGTAATGTTGTGTGTATATAGCATTCTCCATCTCTGCTTGAGGGACAGTCAGTAATGTTGTGTGTATATAGCATTCTCCATCTCTGCTTGAGGGACAGTCAGTAATGTGTGTATATAGCATTCTCCATCTCTGCTTGAGGGACAGT
This sequence comes from Oncorhynchus masou masou, assembly GCF_036934945.1. Taxonomy (NCBI): domain Eukaryota; kingdom Metazoa; phylum Chordata; class Actinopteri; order Salmoniformes; family Salmonidae; genus Oncorhynchus; species Oncorhynchus masou. Next base: position 5,843,212 of record NC_088233.1, read on the forward strand.
CAGTAATGTGTGTATATAGCATTCTCCATCTCTGCTTGAGGGACAGTCAGTAATGTTGTGTGTGTATATAACATTCTCCATCTCTGCTTGAGGGACAGTCAGTAATGTTGTGTGTATATAGCATTCTCCATCTCTGCTTGAGGGACAGTCAGTAATGTTGTGTGTATATAGCATTCTCCATCTCTGCTTGAGGGACAGTCAGTAATGTGTGTATATAGCATTCTCCATCTCTGCTTGAGGGACAGTCAGTAATGTGTGTATATAGCATTCTCCATCTCTGCTTGAGGGACAGTCAGTAATGTTGTGTGTGTATATAGCATTCTCCATCTCTGCTTGAGGGACAGTCAGTAATGTTGTGTGTGTATAGCATTCTCCATCTCTGCTTGAGGGACAGTCAGTAATGTGTGTATATAGCATTCTCCATCTCTGCTTGAGGGACAGTCAGTAATGTGTGTATATAGCATTCTCCATCTCTGCTTGAGGGACAGTCAGTAATGTTGTGTGTGTATATAGCATTCTCCATCTCTGCTTGAGGGACAGTCAGTAATGTGTGTATATAGCATTCTCCATCTCTGCTTGAGGGACAGTCAGTAATGTTGTGTGTATATAGCATTCTCCATCTCTGCTTGAGGGACAGAAATCCTGAGCAGTGTTGTTTTGTTGTACAGTAGTGTAGCAAGAGAAGACTTTACATTTAGAAGATATATATATATATATATATCCTGTTAATTTCAGATGCACGTTACAAAAATACAGTAATTCTTATTTCCCATAGTAACATGTGCTGTGTGTATTGTAACCCCTAGTATGTCCCTAGTAAGGGCAGAAATCCCTAGTAGTGTTGTACAAGTTTAGAAGTTTTCATAGTGATGTATGAAATGTGCTTGGTCTCGCTTGTTCATCTGTTGGCAGCCCTTCTCTACGTTCTTAGTGAGACCAGGAGGACCACAGCTGAACACACCGATCTTACCCACCTGGAGAGAGGAGAGAGAGGGGTAGAGAGAGAGGGGGGGTAGAGAGAGAGAGGGGTAGAGAGAGAGAGAGGGGTAGAGGGGCAAGAGAGAGAAAGAGATTGTGTGAGATACATCGTCAGTGTGAGTATCTGTTAAAAAAATTAAAATTAAGTTGATGTTAGCATAATGACATTTTTATTTATAATTTGATTTACACAATATGCCTACCACTTTGAAGATGTTAAATATGTTTTTATTGTGAAACATGGCTACCCCCCAAAGTCAATACTTTGTAGAGCC
>NC_088233.1:5851964-5879464 GCF_036934945.1 Oncorhynchus masou masou
TGTAGTGTTGAATCTCTGTTACAGTGAGTACCAGTATGTAGTGTTGAATCTCTGTTACAGTGAGTACCAGTATGTAGTGTTGAATCTCTGTTACAGTGAGTACCAGTATGTAGTGTTGAATCTCTGTTACAGTGAGTACCAGTATGTAGTGTTGAATCTCTATTACAGTGAGTACCAGTATGTAGTGTTGAATCTCTGTTACAGTGAGTACCAGTATGTAGTGTTGAATCTCTGTTACAGTGAGTACCAGTATGTAGTGTTGAATCTCTGTTACAGTGAGTACCAGTATGTAGTGTTGAATCTCTGTTACAGTGAGTACCAGTATGTAGTGTTGAATCTCTGTTACAGTGAGTACCAGTATGTAGTGTTGAATCTCTGTTACAGTGAGTACCAGTATTTAGTGTTGAATCTATATTAAACTGAGTACCAGTATTTAGTGTTGAATCTCTATTACAGTGAGTACCAGTATGTAGTGTTGAATCTCTGTTACAGTGAGTACCAGTATGTAGTGTTGAATCTCTGTTACAGTGAGTACCAGTATGTAGTGTTGAATCTCTGTTACAGTGAGTACCAGTATGTAGTGTTGAATCTCTGTTACAGTGAGTACCAGTATGTAGTGTTGAATCTCTGTTACAGTGAGTACCAGTATGTAGTGTTGAATCTATATTAAACTGAGTACCAGTATGTAGTGTTGAATCTCTGTTACAGTGAGTACCAGTATGTAGTGTTGAATCTCTGTTACAGTGAGTACCAGTATGTAGTGTTGAATCTCTGTTACAGTGAGTACCAGTATGTAGTGTTGAATCTCTGTTACAGTGAGTACCAGTATGTAGTGTTGAATCTCTATTACAGTGAGTACCAGTATGTAGTGTTGAATCTCTGTTACAGTGAGTACCAGTATGTAGTGTTGAATCTCTGTTACAGTGAGTACCAGTATGTAGTGTTGAATCTCTGTTACAGTGAGTACCAGTATGTAGTGTTGAATCTCTGTTACAGTGAGTACCAGTATGTAGTGTTGAATCTCTGTTACAGTGAGTACCAGTATGTAGTGTTGAATCTCTGTTACAGTGAGTACCAGTATGTAGTGTTGAATCTCTGTTACAGTGAGTACCAGTATGTAGTGTTGAATCTCTGTTACAGTGAGTACCAGTATGTAGTGTTGAATCTCTGTTAGGAGTTAGGGTTAAGGTCAGTCTGACCTGTGACCTCTGACCTGTGAGTAAGATGGCGGACATGGCCATGAAGCGGTGGAAGTCTATAGCGGCGTCGAAGGGGATGTATCGGTTGAGGAAGGTCTCTCGTCCCAGGGTGATGAGGTTACGGCACACCGTCAGCAGCATGTAGGGGTACAGGAAGGAGATGGCCGCCGCCGAACCACGCGACACCACTATGCCCACCGCCGACGTCTCCGGCACGCCCGAAGAGTCTGCCTGCAAACCATAGTCTAAAAACACAGCAAGATGTTTTTGTTTTCCTGTTCGTCCAGTGGTTTTTATTCTATGGGCTGGTTTCCCAGATGCAGATTATGCCTTGTCCTTAATTAAAAAGCACTTTCAAAAGAGAGATTCTCCATTGTGTATGTTTTTTTTTAGTCCAGGACTAGGTTTAATCTGTGTCTGGTTAAACCACACCTTTAATTTTCAGATGCATTTTGTAGGGCAATGGAGTCTGCATTGCATGAATATTCAATGAAATTATGAATATCCCATTAAAAAAGTGCACTATGCTAAAAATCTCTCCTTCATTTCCCGGTTGCTAAAAATTAAAATAGTTGACCTCTTTCAGTTTATATGACAAAACAAGTCAGTATACTGTAGAAATGAAGATCTGTAGATCTGAAATGAAAAGATGTAATAGAAATAGAGCTCATGGAACAGATATACCTTCTTAGACTTGCTTTATGTGAGAATGACAGCTCTATAACTCACATTTCTATGTGAGAAAATAGGAACACGTTGCAGCTTTAAGTGAATCAGTCGTGTCAACAAACCCGTCTTTTGTGACCGTCGTCAGCTTGCTGTACGCTTCCCAGGTGAAACATTTCGCACAGACTGTACATTATGACAACATTTTGTGATATTTATGTACGTTTTTGTCGTTCGCTCACACAAATGTATTTTTGGTTGGCACGTCGAAGTTCTGTAGCCTACACCCCTTAGCCAGTGATTGGTAAACAGTACCACTCCTAATAAGAGTGGGGAAAATGAATCGTTTGTTGTCAAGAAACAAGATAATTATATTTTTCATGCATATTTCTTCACTTGAGAAATACTTCGCCAAAACATCTTAGTTAGATGTAAAATTGCGCGACTAAGACCTCCTCGGCTAAAAAAAAAACCTGTCGAAATGTATGTTATCTTCGATTTATAAAGACTATTCTGAGGAAGTGTTTCTGGCTATGTTGTTGCTACAGTGGCTCAAAAAGGACAAACAACACGAACATTTTGTTTTGTTTTGACCAGGCAGGCTGTCAAATTCAATCATTCAAACGTATTTTATAAAAGCCCTTTTTACACCAGCAGTTGTTCATGAAGTACCCGGCTAAAAACAGGAGACCAGAGAGAGAGAGAGAGAGAAGAGAGGAAGACAAGAACACAACAACACAACAACACAACAACAACAACAACAACAACACAACAAGACAAAAACACAACAACAACAACAACAACAACAACAACACAACAAGACAACAACACAACAAGACAACAAGACAACAACAACACAACAAGACAACAAGACACCAACACACCAACACAACTCACAGTAGCATCTCTCCAGCGCCACTCCAGCTGTGATGCCGTAGACGATGGTGAAACAGACAATATGGCGACGGTAGTTCTCTATGAAACGTTTGAAGTGCTGTATCTTCTGCTGGACGGCGTTCCTGCTGGAGCGATCCTTCTTGGGTTTCACGTACACTTTCGGACTCTGGAGGCCCGATCTGGGAGGAGGATATGAGGTCGTTAGACTGAGATTAATTCATACACTTTCGGACTCTGGAGGCCCGATCTGGGAGGAGGATAAGAGGTAGTTAGACGGAGATTAACATTAGGATTCAGATCAACTTTATTGTCCCAACATAATTCATTAAACTGAAACTATTAAAGAAGGTTCAGGTCGGCAGTATAATTCACTTCAATGGCATTTATTGCTGAACGTGTTTCAACAGCAAACGTCTTTATCACAGCACTGTTGGAAAACTTTTTTAAAAACTCGATTTTACACGGAAGTCAAAAGACCTCTTTCTCAAGAAAGACCTGAAACATTTGGCCAATTTAATTTGTATCCTATAAAATCAAAAACAAAAAAATCTCACAACAAGGCAACAGTCAACATGCCCACCCCTCCTCCTCCTCCTCCTCCTTTGGACCAATTAAGATATCGTGTGACTAACAAACGTCCGTTCATTACTATAGCTCCCGCCTTGGGCCAATCAGTGTCGTTTTGTATAATGACGGATCTTTATGGCAAGACGCATCATTCACCCGAGTTTTGTCAAAATCGTCCCAGTGCTGTCTGATATATGATGTGTGATTTGTATTAGTCCTTCTCACTCAGATATCATGTGAACCTGGTATAATTCAGATATCATGTGAACCTGGTATAATTCAGATATCATGTGAACCTGGTATAATTCAGATATCATGTGAACCTGGTATAATTCAGATATCATGTGAACCCGGTATAATTCAGATATCATGTGAACCCGGTATAATTCAGATATGTGAACCTGGTATAATTCAGATATCATGTGAACCTGGTATAATTCAGATATGTGAACCTGGTATAATTCAGATATCATGTGAACCTGGTATAATTCAGATATCATGTGAACCCGGTATAATTCAGATATCATGTGAACCTGGTATAATTCAGATATCATGTGAACCTGGTATAATTCAGATATCATGTGAACCCGGTATAATTCAGATATCATGTGAACCCGGTATAATTCAGATATGTGAACCTGGTATAATTCAGATATCATGTGAACCTGGTATAATTCAGATATCATGTGAACCTGGTATAATTCAGATATCATGTGAACCTGGTATAATTCAGATATCATGTGAACCCGGTATAATTCAGATATCATGTGAACCTGGTATAATTCAGATATCATGTGAACCTGGTATAATTCAGATATCATGTGAACCTGGTATAATTCAGATATCATGTGAACCCGGTATAATTCAGATATCATGTGAACCCGGTATAATTCAGATATCATGTGAACCCGGTATAATTCAGATATCATGTGAACCCGGTATAATTCAGATATCATGTGAACCGGTATAATTCAGATATCATGTGAACCCGGTATAATTCAGATATCATGTGAACCCGGTATAATTCAGATATCATGTGAACCCGGTATAATTCAGATATCATGTGAACCGGTATAATTCAGATATCATGTGAACCTGGTATAATTCAGATATCATGTGAACCTGGTATAATTCAGATATCATGTGAACCCGGTATAATTCAGATATCATGTGAACCTGGTATAATTCAGATATCATGTGAACCTGGTATAATTCAGATATCATGTGAACCTGGTATAATTCAGATATCATGTGAACCTGGTATAATTCAGATATCATGTGAACCCGGTATAATTCAGATATCATGTGAACCCGGTATAATTCAGATATCATGTGAACCCGGTATAATTCAGATATCATGTGAACCCGGTATAATTCAGATATCATGTGAACCCGGTATAATTCAGATATCATGTGAACCCGGTATAATTCAGATATCATGTGAACCCGGTATAATTCAGATATCATGTGAACCTGGTATAATTCAGATATCATGTGAACCTGGTATAATTCAGATATCATGTGAACCTGGTATAATTCAGATATCATGTGAACCTGGTATAATTCAGATATCATGTGAACCTGGTATAATTCAGATATCATGTGAACCTGGTATAATTCAGATATCATGTGAACCTGGTATAATTCAGATATGTGAACCTGGTATAATTCAGATATCATGTGAACCTGGTATAATTCAGATATCATGTGAACCTGGTATAATTCAGATATCATGTGAACCTGGTATAATTCAGATATCATGTGAACCTGGTATAATTCAGATATCATGTGAACCTGGTATAATTCAGATATCATGTGAACCTGGTATAATTCAGACATCATGTGAACCCGGTATAATTCAGATATCATGTGAACCTGGTATAATTCAGATATCATGTGAACCTGGTATAATTCAGATATCATGTGAACCTGGTATAATTCAGATATCATGTGAACCTGGTATAATTCATGGCAAAATGTGTGGAATTGCAGGACATTAGCTGTAAAAAAATATATATATATATAAAAAAAACTGCAACAACAACAAAAAATAAGTTCTGTAAATCAAAAGTATTTGTTTACCTTTTGTTAATCAAATACGTTTTCTGCTTACAGATCCCTACGTACTGTATTAAATGTATAGTTGTGACTCCACGGTGCTGAGTTCACGTGAAACAGCTTTCCTCCTCTTCGTCTGAGGAGGAGGAAGGATCGGACCAAAACGCAGCGTGCTAAGTGTCCATATTGATTTATTCATAAAAACCAACTGAACACTGGAACAAAAAAAAATAATCAACGAGAAATATACGAAACAGTACCGTGTGGCCCAAACACTCACACGGAAACAAACACCCACAAACCAACAGTGAAAGCCTGGCTACCTAAGTATGATTCTCAATCAGAGACAACTAACGACACCTGCCTCTGATTGAGGACCAGACGAGGCCGAACACAGAAACCAAACATAGAAAAACAAACATAGACTTCCCACCCCAACTCACACCCTGACCATACTAAAAACCAAGAATCAAATAACCAAACTATGGTCAGAACGTGACATAATGTGAGTTCATGTGTAGCGGCCTAAATGTATAGTTTGTGTTTTTAGATCAACCGAGGTAAATTAATCTACAATGCTTGTTGATTTTTTTTCTTCTTCTTCTCTCCCGAAGAGAGAGAATATTCCCCCACAGTAAATACTAAGTACTCTACCGCATGGTAAAACCAGCATAATCCCTATATTTGAAGAGCTCAAAACTCAAGTGTTGTGTTATCTGCTAATGGAGGTAAGTAGAGGCAGGTAGCATCACTGGGGTGCACCACTCCAGACACCAGACATACTGTCATGCACAAGAGCAACCAAAGTCTCTTACACAACCTGAGGTAACCGTGGTAACCCCCAAATTACTGCTATCACTCACACTTCCCTGAAGTAGAACTTGTTTTGGTTTTTTTTAACCTTTATTTTCCCAAGTTTTTAGTCTCATTGTTCATGTTAATATATTTTATAAGATATAAAGACTATAAGGTCTATAAGACCTGGACGAAAAAGCAGCAGACAACATGTCAGACATTTACAATATAAATCACTACAATATAAAACACTACAGTATAAAACACTACAATATAAAACACTACAGTATAAAACACTACAATATAAAACACTACAATATAAAACACTACAATATAAATCACTACAATATAAAACACTACAATATAAAACACTACAATATAAATCACTACAATATAAATCACTACAATATAAATCACTACAATATAAAACACTACAATATAAAACACTACAATATAAAACACTACAGTATAAAACACTACAATATAAAACACTACAGTGTAAAACACATCTCCGAAGAGCTAAGGAAGGACAGAGGAGTTAAGGAAGGACAGAGGAGCTAAGGAAGGACAGAGGAGCTAAGAAAGGACAGAGGAGCTAAGGAAGGACAGAGGAGCTAAGGAAGGACAGAGGAGCTAAGGAAGGACAGAGGAGCTAAGGAAGGACAGAGGAGCTAAGGAAGGACAGAGGAGCTAAGGAAGGACAGTAGACGTAATCAGCATACGAGCAATGACTTTCCTAGTCAAATAAATAAAAAATAAATTACTATGTAGAGAATAGGGTGTAATTTAGCACATATCAATCACCACTATTGGTGTTGGCCAGAGATGACTTCATTACTCAGACATAAGAAGTCATGAGGAAATGTTCACCTTGAAACACACGTACCAAGAAGTCTGACATCGCTATGATGACATTTTTAAACCCCAGCTTTGACCCCACTGAGGTTCTGGACACGACGCCAACCTTCTGCGCCACGGAACAGAGACATTATAATATACACCACGGCCACTAACGGCACGGACACGTTGTCAGACTAGTGAAATGAACTCTCGTCTGTCACCCGACCATGAGGATGTCAGAGGACAGGCGTCTAGAGGTGAGAAGTGTTGTCCTTCGCTGTTGTATTGTATATGTACACATTACATTAATGAACTCTTGCCAGGTCATCTTCACAAAATAGGTTTTTGAAAACCGTACATTTTAATCCCAAAGCCGCTAAGAAATACAAAAATCAAATCCAGACGTAAAATATTTACACAAAAAGCAACCTAATATCGCCCAGTCAACTCTCAGTCGTTTAGTAAGTTCACCATTCTGCGGTTCTCACCGTTAAACATCGCAGTGTTCAACACAACGCTCTTATGTCCCACAATTCCCACAAGAATCAAACACACAAAAATGACCGGGTGCACCCTCTGTCCTCTAAAGTTACCTTTTCCTTTGTCGTCTACGAAGCCCTTGTCCGTCTTTCCCCAGGCTGCTGGAGAACTGCGTGTCCCCTTCTAAGGGCGAGCTAAGACAGAGAGGACATGACCATTTTAAATAAGGACCACTAGACTACCAAGCCCAGTGTTTATAAACTGACGGTTATCATACCTGCAGACAAGGAGTGAAGTAATTGAGTCACAAAATATAATAACAGGATACTTGGAAAAAGCAATCATTCTGTCATTTAAAAAATCATTAGCATGTCCACGACCCTGATAAGAGCCTGACAATCAACATGTTGGTCAAATCTGTAATAACTCCCTGGTGTTATTATCTTACCCATTCCTCTCTGGGGTGATGAAAGATACACGTTGGTTTCGACTCAGTCTGTTTCCTCCCTCCTTTTCCATCCCTAGATATACAGAGGATTATGGGTAAGTGCTGAGACAAGGACAGAGGAGGCCTTTGGTCCTGTACTGCTCAGTTGGTAAGAGTGGATCTCACAATGCCAAGATTGTGGGTTCAATTCCCACATGAATCACACGTACAGATGAATGGACGCCCCCTCTGTCCTCTAAAACTCTCTGGATTAAAGCCTCTGCTCAGTTGGTAAGTGTGGATCTACCAATGCCAAGATTGTGGGTTCAATTCCCACAAGAATCACACGTACAGATGAATGGATGCCCATTCATATACTATATTATCTATATTATTGTATAGTCACCTTTAATGTTGAGCTGGGCAAATTTCAGCTCCTTCTCGTGGTCCCGGAGCAAGAAGTGGAAGTCCTCCCAGCTGATCTGTTCCTTCTCGTTGAAGCCCGCGGCCTGTAGCATGGCCTGGATAGCCTCCTCAGCCTGGCCTTTAGACAGAAGGCTGCTGGAGATCTCTATGAATGACCTGCAGAACAGAGGGCGACAGGGTAACCTAGTAACCGAAAGGCTGCAAGTTCAAATCCCCGAGCTGACATTCTGCCCCTGAACAGGCAGTTAACCCACTGTTCCTAGGACAGAGTTAGGAACCCGTCGCACGGCGCTTGTCTTTTCATGTTGGGTTTGTGTGTGCAGCCAACGGCCTGGGATGTGGCCCTGCCGTACTGTACATCTACAGAGGACCACTGCTGAGTGTGTAATGTACCTTCAAAAGCCAGGCTGTATTTTTTAGGGTGACCCAACGACGAAGAAAGTACCGCTTACCGAAGTAGTCCAGAAAATTCCTCTTTTGATAAGAAACCGTCTCCGTCAACGTCGTGCATTGAGAACATCAGTTTGGATTTTTCCTCTGGTGAACCTACGACAAAACACAAATACATATTCACGTATTCATGTATTCACGTATTCATGTATTAGCGTATTCATGTAGTCACATATTAGCGTATTCATGTAGTCACATATTAGCGTATTCATGTAGTCACATATTCGCGTATTCATGTAGTCACATATTAGCGTATTCATGTTTTCACATATTAGTGTATTCATGTAGTCACATATTAGTGTATTCATGTCGTCACATATTAGTGTATTCATGTAGTCACATATTAGTGTATTCATGTAGTCACATATTAGTGTATTCATGTAGTCGCATATCAGTGTATTCATGTAGTCACATATTAGCGTATTCATGTAGTCACATATTAGTGTATTCATGTAGTCACATATTAGCGTATTCATGTAGTCACATATTAGTGTATTCATGTAGTCACATATTAGTGTATTCATGTAGTCACATATTAGTGTATTCATGTAGTCACATATTAGTGTATTCATGTAGTCGCATATTAGCGTATTCATGTAGTCACATATTAGTGTATTCATGTAGTCACATATTAGCGTATTCATGTAGTCACATATTAGCGTATTCATGTAGTCACATATCAGTGTATTCATGTAGTCACATATTAGCGTATTCATGTAGTCACATATTAGCGTATTCATGTAGTCACATATTAGTGTATTCACACATTCATCTATTCATGTATTAATTCATATTCAAATGCTGTGAATATGCTTCCACATCCTATACCTTTCATGAAAATGACGATGACATCGAGGAACTCCTGGAAGGAGAGGTATCCGTTTCCGTCCTTGTCGGCCAGCGTGAACATGGAGTCGACAAAGAGCGAGTCCGGTTTGAGTCCCAGAGCGTCTGCAAACTCAGTTCCTGTCAGCTCAGTCTGCAGGGCCTCCCGGGTCTTCCTACAGGACGCACCGCTCCGGTCTCTGACACCAGCCCTCTCTATCTCCAGGACCTATAGGATGGGGATCTGTTTTAACTCTGGGTTGAAGTCAATACGTATGCTTAGCCTGGTGTCATTGGGATTGTTAATGGTGGTCACATTGAATGGCTCAGTGGGTTAGAGAATGGCGTTAGCAATGCTATGGGTACAGAACGTCTATCCGTACTGAGCACCAGGGTTGTTGACAGTTCTGTAAGTGGCATTGGATAAAAGCATCTCCTAAATCACCATATTACAGTAAAGCATCTCCTAAATCACCATATTACAGTAAAGCATCTCCTAAATCACCATATTACTGTAAAACATCTCCTAAATCACCATATTACGGTAAAGCGTCTCCTAAATCACCATATTACAGTAAAACGTCTCCTAAATCACCATATTACGGTAAAGCGTCTCCTAAATCACCATATTACAGTAAAACGTCTCCTAAATCACCATATTACAGTAAAGCATCTCCTAAATCACCATATTACGGTAAAGCGTCTCCTAAATCACCATATTACAGTAAAACGTCTCCTAAATCACCATATTACAGTAAAACGTCTCCTAAATCACCATATTACAGTAAAGCGTCTCCTAAATCACCATATTACAGTAAAACGTCTCCTAAATCACCATATTACAGTAAAGCATCTCCTAAATCACCATATTACGGTAAAGCGTCTCCTAAATCACCATATTACAGTAAAACGTCTCCTAAATCACCATATTACAGTAAAACGTCTCCTAAATCACCATATTACAGTAAAACGTCTCCTAAATCACCATATTACAGTACCTTGGCAAAGGCACTCCTGATGAAGGTCTCAACTATCTGAGTCCTCTGGTCTCTGGTCACTGCCTCTCTCAGTAACTCCTTCTCTGTCATGTCCCTCACCGCCAGCTCCTGTCCACCGTCTGTCACCTCAGAGCGAAGATACCGGACAAACTCTCCACGCTGGCCCTCGTCCTCAAAGAACAGCACCTGGAGACAGACCACAACAAACAGAGTTTAAACACATACATACACACTCTCTCTCTCTCTCTCTCTCTCTGTCTCCCTCTCTCTCTCTCTCTCTTTCCACCCCCCTATCTCTCTCTCTCTCTCTCTCTCTCCCTTCCTCTCTCTCTCTCTCTCTCTCTCTTTCCACCCCCTATCTCTCTCTCCCTCCCTCTCCCTCTCCCTCTCTCTCTCTCTCTCTCTCCCTCTTTCCACTCCCCTATCTCTCTCTCTCTCTCTCCCTCTTTCCACACCCTATCTCTCTCTCTCTCTCTCTCTCGCTCGCTCCCTCCCTCTCCCTATCCCCCCCCTCTCTCTCTCTCTCTCTCTTTCCACTCCCCTATCTCTCTCTCTCTCTTTCCACCCCCTAGCTCTCTCTCCCTCTCTCTCTCTCTCTCTTTCCACCCCCTATCTCTCTCTCCCTCCCTCTCTCTCTATCCCATGCTCTTTCTTATTTGTCCCCTGTTAATCACTCACCAGGTCATACTCTTTGGGTGCTTTCATCAGCAGAGCTCTGCAGTAATAGTCACTGGACAGCAGGACGTCTAGGTGGGTCTGGGAACCAAGGCTGAGTGACCGTTGAGCGGGTCCAGACTGGTCAAACACCTGCAGTCTCCTCTTATCATCCACCAACAGATTGACTGGACGTAAGGGCTTCTTAGGGCCCTGCCACTCACAAGCTGGAGAGAGAAGAGGAAAGATGCAGAGAAGAGATGTAGAAGAGAGACGGAGAAGAGAGACGAACCACAGCAGAGAAGGAGAGGAAAAATGGAGAGGAGAGAATGAGAGGAGAGACAGAGAGGAGAGATGGAGAGAAGAGAAGGAGAGGACAGACAGACAGAGAGGAGAGATGGAGAGGAGAGACAGAGAGGGAAGATGGAGAGGAGAGATGGAGAGGAGAGATGGAGAGAAGAGACGGAGAGGAGAGACAGAGAGGAGAGACGGAGACAAGAGAGGAGAGACAGAGAGGAGAGACGGAGAGGAGAGACGGAGAGAAGAGATGGAGAGGAGAGACAGAGAGGAGAGATAGAGAGGACAGACAGAGAGGAGAGATGGAGAGGAGAGACGGAGAGGGGAGATGGAGAGGAGAGATGGAGAGGAGAGACGGAGAGGAGAGACGGAGAGAAGAGACGGAGAGGAGAGACAGAGAGGAGAGACAGAGAGGAGAGACGGAGACAAGAAAGAGAGGAGAGACGGAGAGCAGAGACGGAGAGGAGAGACGGAGAGGAGAGACGGAGAGGAGAGGAGAGGTGAGACGGAGAGGAGAGAAGGAGAGGAGAGACGGAGAGGACAGATAGAGAGGAGAGACAGAGAGGAGAGATGGAGAGGAGAGATAGAGAGGACAGACAGAGAGGAGAGATGGAGAGGAGAGACAGAGAGGGGAGAATGAGAGGGGAGATGGAGAGGAGAGATGGAGAGGAGAGACGAAGAGGAGAGACGGAGAGGAGAGACGGAGAGGAGAGACGGAGAGGAGAGACGGAGAGGGGAGATGGAGAGGAGAGATGGAGAGGACAGACAGAGAGGAGAGATGAGGAGGAGAGACGGAGAGGAGAGATAGAGAGGACAGACAGAGAGGAGAGATGGAGAGGAGAGACGGAGAGGGGGAGACGGAGAGGGGAGATGGAGAGGAGAGATGGAGAGGAGAGACGGAGAGGAGAGACGGAGAGGGAGAGACGGAGAGGAGAGACGGAGAGAAGAGACGGAGAGGGGAGATGGAGAGGAGAGATGGAGAGGAGAGACGGAGAGGAGAGACGGAGAGGGGAGATGGAGAGGAGAGATGGAGAGGAGAGACGGAGGGGAGATGGAGAGGAGAGATGGAGAGGAGAGACGGAGAGGAGAGATGGAGAGGAGAGGAGAGACAAAGAGGAGAGACAGAGAGAAGAGATGGAGAGGAGAGACGGAGAGGAGAGACGGAGAGGAGAGACGGAGAGGGGAGATGGAGAGGAGATATGGAGAGGAGAGACGGAGAGGACAGACAGAGAGGAGAGATGGAGAGGAGAGATAGAGAGGACAGACAGAGAGGAGAGATGGAGAGGAGAGACAGAGAGGAGAGAACGAGAGGAGAGACGGAGACAAGAAAGAGAGGAGAGACGGAGAGGAGAGATGAAGAGGAGAGATGGAGAGGAGAGGAGAGACGGAGAGGAGAGGAGAGACGGAGAGGAGAGATGGAGAGGAGAGACGGAGAGGAGAGATAGAGAGGACAGACAGAGAGGACAGACAGAGAGGAGAGATGAAGAGGAGAGACAGAGAGGGGAGATGGAGAGGAGAGACGGAGAGAAGAGACAGAGAGGAGAGACAGAGAGGAGAGATGGAGAGACAGAGAGGAGAGATGGAGAGGAGAGACGGAGAGGAGAGACGGAGAGGAGAGACAGAGAGGAGAGACGGAGAGGAGAGATGGAGAGGAGAGACAGAGAGGAGAGACAGAGAGGAGAGATGGAGAGACAGAGAGGAGAGATGGAGAGGAGAGACAGAGAGGAGAGACAGAGAGGAGAGATGGAGAGACAGAGAGGAGAGATGGAGAGGAGAGACAGAGAGGAGAGATGGAGAGAGAGAGACACACACATGGACCTGACACATCACACAGGAGACACATCACACAGTACCTAACCTGACACATCACACAGTACCTGACACATCACACAGTACCAACCTGACACATCACAGTACCTAACCTGACACATCACACTAGTACCTGACACATCACACGGTACCTAACCTGACACATCACACAGTACCTAACCTGACACATCACACAGTACCTAACACATCACACAGTACCTAACCTGACACATCACACAGTACCTAACCTGACACATCACACAGTACCTAACCTGACACATCACACATGACACACACCTGACACATCACACAGTACCTAACCTGACACATCACACAGTACCTGACACATCACACAGTACCTGACACATCACACAGTACCTAACCTGACACATCACACAGTACCTAACACAGTACCTAACCACATCACACAGTACCTGACACATCACACAGTACCTAACCTGACACATCACACAGTACCTAACCTGACACATCACACAGTACCTAACCTGACACATCACACAGTACCTGACACATCACACAGTACCTAACCTGACACATCACACAGTACCTAACCTGACACATCACACAGTACCTAACCTCACACACCTGACACATCACACAGTACCTAACACATCACACAGTACTAACTGACACACACAGTACCTACCCTGACACATCACACAGTACCTGACACATCACACAGTACCTAACCTGACACATCACACAGTACCTAACCTGACACATCACACAGTACCTAACCTGACACATCACACAGTACCTGACACATCACACAGTACCTAACCTGACACATCACACAGTACCTAACCTGACACATCACACAGTACCTGACACATCACACAGTACCTAACCTGACACATCACACATCTAACACAGTACCTGACACATCACACAGTACCTAACCTGACACATCACACAGTACCTAACCTGACACATCACACAGTACCTAACCTGACACATCACACAGTACCTGACACATCACACAGTACCTAACCTGACACATCACACAGTACCTAACCTGACACATCACACAGTACCTGACACATCACACAGTACCTAACCTGACACATCACACAGTACCCATCACACAGTACCTAACCTGACACATCACACAGTACCTGACACATCACACAGTACCTAACCTGACACATCACACAGTACCTTACCTGACACATCACACAGTACCTAACCTGACACATCACACAGTACCTAACCTGACACATCACACAGTACCTAACCTGACACATCACACAGTACCTAACCTGACACATCACACAGTACCTAACCTGACACATCACACAGTACCTAACCTGACACATCACCTGACACATCACACAGTACCTAACCTGACACATCACACAGTACCTAACCTGACACATCACACAGTACCTAATGACACACAGTACCTAACCTGACACATCACACAGTACCTAACCACATCACACAGTACCTAACCTGACACATCACACAGTACCTAACCTGACACATCACACAGTACCTAACCTGACACATCACACAGTACCTAACCTGACACATCACACAGTACCTAACCTGACACATCACACAGTACCTAACCTGACACATCACACAGTACCTAACCTGACACATCACACAGTACCTAACCTGACACATCACACAGTACCTAACCTGACACATCACACAGTACCTAACCTGACACATCACACAGTACCTAACCTGACACATCACACAGTACCTAACCTGACACATCACACAGTACCTAACCTGACACATCACACAGCACCTGACACATCACACAGTACCTGACACATCACACAGTACCTAACCTGACACATCACACAGCACCTGACACATCACACAGTACCTAACCTGACACATCACACAGTACCTAACACATCACACAGTACCTAACACATCACACGGTACCTAACCTAACACATCACACGGTACCTAACCTGACACATCACACTACCTAACCTGACACATCACACAGTACCATAACCTGACACATCACACAGTAACCTGACACATCACACAGTACCTAACCTGACACATCACACAGTACCTAACCTGACACATCACACAGTACCTAACCTGACACATCACACAGTACCTAACCTGACACATCACACAGTACCTAACCTGACACATCACACAGTACCTAACCTGACACATCACACAGTACCTAACCTGACACATCACACAGTACCTGACACATCACACAGTACCTAACCTGACACATCACACAGTACCTGACACATCACACAGTACCTAACCTGACACATCACACAGTACCTAACCTGACACATCACACAGTACCTGACCTGACACATCACACAGTACCTAACCTGACACATCACACAGTACCTACCTGACACATCACACAGTACCTAACCTGACACATCACACAGTACCTAACCTGACACATCACACAGTACCTGACACATCACACAGTACCTAACCTGTACCTAACCTGACACATCACACACCTGACACATCACACAGTACCTAACCTGACACATCACACAGTACCTAACCTGACACATCACACAGTACCCTGACACATCACACAGTACCTAACCTGACACATCACACAGTACCTACCTGACACATCACACAGTACCTAACCTGACACATCACACAGTACCTGACCTGACACATCACACAGTACCTAACCTGACACATCACACAGTACCTAACCTGACCATCACACAGTACCTGACACATCACACAGTACCTAACCTGACACATCACACAGTACCTAACCTGACACATCACACAGTACCTAACCTGACACATCACAGTACCTAACCTGACACATCACACAGTACCTGACACATCACACAGTACCTAACCTGACACATCACACAGTACCTAACCTGACACATCACACAGTACCTAACCTGACACATCACACAGTACCTAACCTGACACATCACAGTACCTAACCTGACACATCACACAGTACCTAACCTGACACATCACACAGTACCTAACCTGACACATCACACAGTACCTAACCTGACACATCACACAGTACCTAACCTGACACATCACACAGTACCTAACCTGACACATCACACAGTACCTAACCTGACACATCACACAGTACCTAACCTGACACATCACACAGTACCTAACCTGACACATCACACAGTACCTAACCTGACACATCACACAGTACCTGACACACACATGACACATCACACAGTACCTAACCTGACACATCACACAGTACCTAACCTGACACATCACACAGTACCTAACCTGACACATCACACAGTACCTAACCTGACACATCACACAGTACCTAACCTGACACATCACACAGTACCTGACACATCACACAGTACCTAACCTGACACATCACACAGTACCTAACCTGACACATCACACATCACACAGTACCTAACCTGACACATCACACAGTACCTAACCTGACACATCACACAGTACCTAACCTGACACATCACACAGTACCTGACACATCACACAGTACCTAACCTGACACATCACACAGTACCTAACCTGACACATCACACAGTACCTAACCTGACACATCACACAGTACCTAACCTGTACCTAACCTGACACATCACACAGTACCTAACCTGACACATCACACAGTACCTAACCTGACACATCACACAGTACCTAACCTGACACATCACACAGTACCTACCATCACACAGTACCTAACACATCACACAGTACCTGACCTGACACATCACACAGTACCTGACCTGACACATCACACAGTACCTGACACATCACACAGTACCTAACCTGACACATCACACAGTACCTAACACATCACACAGTACCTAACCTGACACATCACACAGTACCTGACACATCACACAGTACCTGACACATCACACAGTACCTAACCTGACACATCACACAGTACCTAACCTGACACATCACACAGTACCTGACACATCACACAGTACCTAACCTGACACATCACACAGTACCTAACCTGACACATCACACAGTACCTAACCTGACACATCACACAGTACCTGACACATCACACAGTACCTGACACATCACACAGTACCTAACCTGACACATCACACAGTACCTGACACATCACACAGTACCTAACACATCACACAGTACCTAACCTGACACATCACACAGTACCTGACACATCACACAGTACCTAACACATCACACAGTACCTAACCTGACACATCACACAGTACCTGACACATCACACAGTACCTAACCTGACACATCACACAGTACCTGACACATCACACAGTACCTAACCTGACACATCACACAGTACCTAACCTGACACATCACACAGTACCTGACACATCACACAGTACCTAACCTGACACATCACACAGTACCTAACCTGACACATCACACAGTACCTGACACATCACACAGTACCTAACCTGACACATCACACAGTACCTGACACATCACACAGTACCTAACCTGACACATCACACAGTACCTAACCTGACACATCACACAGTACCTAACATGACACATCACACAGTACCTAACCTGACACATCACACAGTACCTAACCTGACACATCACACAGTACCTAACCTGACACATCACACAGTACCTGACACATCACACAGTACCTAACCTGACACATCACACAGTACCTAACCTGACACATCACACAGTACCTAACCTGACACATCACACAGTACCTAACCTGACACATCACACAGTACCTAACCTGACACATCACACAGTACCTAACCTGACACATCACACAGTACCTGACACATCACACAGTACCTAACCTGACACATCACACAGTACCTAACCTGACACATCACACAGTACCTGACACATCACACAGTACCTGACACATCACACAGTACCTAACCTGACACATCACACAGTACCTAACCTGACACATCACACAGTACCTAACCTGACACATCACACAGTACCTAACCTGACACATCACACACCTAACCACACATCACACTAACCTGACACATCACACAGTACCTAACCTGACACATCACACAGTACCTAACCTGACACATCACACAGTACCTGACACATCACACAGTACCTAACCTGACACATCACACAGTACCTAACCTGACACATCACACAGTACCTAACCTGACACATCACACAGTACCTGACACATCACACAGTACCTAACCTGACACATCACACAGTACCTGACACATCACACAGTACCTAACCTGACACATCACACAGTACCTAACCTGACACATCACACAGTACCTGACACATCACACAGTACCTTACCTGACACATCACACAGTACCTAACCTGACACATCACACAGTACCTAACCTGACACATCACACAGTACCTAACCTGACACATCACACAGTACCTAACCTGACACATCACACAGTACCTAACCTGACACATCACACAGTACCTAACCTGACACATCACACAGTACCTACCTGACACCTGACACATCACACAGTACCTAACCTGACACATCACACAGTACCTAACCTGACACATCACACAGTACCTAACCTGACACATCACACAGTACCTAACCTGACACATCACACAGTACCTGACACATCACACAGTACCTGACACATCACACAGTACCTAACCTGACACATCACACAGTACCTAACCTGACACATCACACAGTACCTAACCTGACACATCACACAGTACCTAACCTGACACATCACACAGTACCTAACCTGACACATCACAGTACCTAACCTGACACATCACACAGTACCTAACCTGACACATCACACAGTACCTAACCTGACACATCACACAGTACCTAACCTGACACATCACACAGACACATCACACAGTACCTAACCTGACACATCACACAGTACCTGACACATCACACAGTACCTAACCTGACACATCACACAGTACCTAACCTGACACATCACACAGTACCTAACCTGACACATCACACAGTACCTGACACATCACACAGTACCTAACCTGACACATCACACAGTACCTAACCTGACACATCACACAGTACCTAACCTGACACATCACACAGTACCTAACCTGACACATCACACAGTACCTAACCTGACACATCACACAGTACCTAACCTGACACATCACACAGTACCTAACCTGACACATCACACAGTACCTAACCTGACACATCACACAGTACCTAACCTGACACATCACACAGTACCTAACCTGACACATCACACAGTACCTAACCTGACACATCACACAGTACCTAACCTGACACATCACACAGTACCTACCTGACACATCACACCTAACCTGACACATCACACAGTACCTAACCTGACACATCACACAGTACCTACCTGACACATCACACAGTACCTAACCTGACACATCACACAGTACCTAACCTGACACATCACACAGTACCTGACACATCACACAGTACCTAACCTGACACATCACACAGTACCTAACCTGACACATCACACAGTACCTGACACATCACACAGTACCTGACACATCACACAGTACCTAACCTGACACATCACACAGTACCTGACACATCACACAGTACCTAACCTGACACATCACACAGTACCTAACCTGACACATCACACAGTACCTAACCTGACACATCACACAGTACCTAACCTGACACATCACACACCTGACACATCACACCTAACCTGACACATCACACAACCTGACACATCACACAGTACCTAACCTGACACATCACACAGTACCTAACCTGACACATCACACAGTACCTGACACATCACACAGTACCTAACCTGACACATCACACAGTACCTAACCTGACACATCACACAGTACCTAACCTGACACATCACACAGTACCTAACCTGACACATCACACAGTACCTACCTGACACATCACACACCTAACCTGACACATCACACAGTACCTAACCTGACACATCACACAGTACCTAACCTGACACATCACACAGTACCTAACCTGACACATCACACAGTACCTAACCTGACACATCACACAGTACCTAACCTGACACATCACACAGTACCTAACCTGACACATCACACAGTACCTAACCTGACACATCACACAGTACCTAACCTGACACATCACACAGTACCTGACACATCACACAGTACCTAACCTGACACATCACACAGTACCTGACACATCACACAGTACCTAACCTGACACATCACACAGTACCTAACCTGACACATCACACAGTACCTAACCTGACACATCACACAGTACCTAACCTGACACATCACACAGTACCTAACCTGACACATCACACAGTACCTAACATCACACAGTCACACAACCTGACACATCACACAGTACCTAACCTGACACATCACAACCTGACACATCACACAGTACCTAACCTGACACATCAGTACTAACCTGACACATCACACTAACCTGACACATCACACAGTACCTAACCTGACACATCACACAGTACCTGACACATCACACAGTACCTAACCTGACACATCACACAGTACCTAACCTGACACATCACACAGTACCTAACCTGACACATCACACAGTACCTAACCTGACACATCACACAGTACCTGACACATCACACAGTACCTGACACATCACACAGTACCTGACACATCACACAGTACCTAACCTGACACATCACACAGTACCTAACCTGACACATCACACAGTACCTAACCTGACACATCACACAGTACCTACCTGACACATCACACAGTACCTAACCTGACACATCACACAGTACCTAACCTGACACATCACACAGTACCTAACCTGACACATCACACAGTACCTAACCTCACACAGTACCTAACCTGACACATCACACAGTACCTGACACATCACACAGTACCTAACCTGACACATCACACAGTACCTAACCTGACACATCACACAGTACCTGACACATCACACAGTACCTAACCTGACACATCACACAGTACCTAACCTGACACATCACACAGTACCTAACCTGACACATCACACAGTACCTAACCTGACACATCACACAGTACCTAACCTGACACATCACACAGTACCTACCCTGACACATCACACAGTACCTAACACATCACACAGTACCTAACCTGACACATCACACAGTACCTGACACATCACACAGTACCTAACCTGACACATCACACAGTACCTGACACATCACACAGTACCTAACCTGACACATCACACAGTACCTAACCTGACACATCACACAGTACCTGACACATCACACAGTACCTAACCTGACACATCACACAGTACCTAACCACATCACACAGTACCTACCTGACACATCACACAGTACCTGACACATCACACAGTACCTAACCTGACACATCACACAGTACCTAACCTGACACATCACACAGTACCTAACCTGACACATCACACAGTACCTAACCTGACACATCACACAGTACCTGACACATCACACAGTACCTAACCCGACACATCACACAGTACCTAACCTGACACATCACACAGTACATCCACAGTACCTGACACATCACACAGTACCTAACCTGACACATCACACAGTACCTAACCTGACACATCACACAGTACCTAACCTGACACATCACACCTAACCTGACACATCACACAGTACCTAACCTGACACATCACACAGTACCTAACCTGACACATCACACAGTACCTAACCATCACACAGTACCTCACACATCACCAGTACCTGACACATCACACAGTACCTAACCTGACACATCACACAGTACCTAACCTGACACATCACACAGTACCTAACCTGACACATCACACAGTACCTAACCTGACACATCACACAGTACCTGACACATCACACAGTACAGACACATCACACAGTACCTAACCTGACACATCACACAGTACCTAACCTGACACATCACACAGTACCTAACCTGACACATCACACAGTACCTAACCTGACACATCACACAGTACCTAACCTGACACATCACACAGTACCTAACCTGACACATCACACAGTACCTGACACATCACACAGTACCTAACCTGACACATCACACAGTACCTGACACATCACACAGTACCTGACACATCACACAGACCACATCACACAGTACCTAACCTAACACATCACACAGTACCTAACCTGACACATCACACAGTACCTAACCTGACACATCACACAGTACCTGACACATCACACACCTGACACATCACCTAACACATCACACAGACCTGACACATCACACAGTACCTAACCTGACACATCACACAGTACCTAACCTGACACATCACACAGTACCTGACACATCACACAGTACCTAACCTGACCTGACACATCACACAGTACAGGGGGTTCCTTTGTTGTCACACAGTACCTAACCTGACACATCACACGTACCTAAGACACATCACACTCACCTAACCTGACACATCACACTTCTGGAACTTCTAACCTGACACATAAACTTGGCCTTTCTGAAGTAGGCCACATCACAAGAGCACATGAGACACATCACACAGTACCTAACCTGAAGCTCACTGGCAGGGGAACAATGTAGTCAACAGAGAATCACTCAGGGAAGTTCACCACGGCTATGGTCAAAATGCTTGTGTATCAAAATCTGCTATTTTAAAATGTTTTACTTGCTATTGTTTTCCCCTGTCAAAAAAAATGATATTTGGGATGTTTAACCTACTTTAAATAAATGAACTGATCGCAAGTCCCTCTGGATATGACTATCAAAATAACCTCATGTAAAACGTGGATTAACATCGGATACCGACCAACGGGAAAGAGGAACAGGCAGATGACTAGGATGCCGAAGCCAGCTTTACTCCCTGCGTCAAAGTAGTTGAGCTTGGTGGCTTTGGTGCAGGGGTGGAGCTCAGAGGTTGTGACCTGAGAGGGCTGGGGACAAGGGTCACCTGGGACAGACAGACAGACAGACAGTTTAACCTGACACATCACACAGTACCTAACCTGACACATCACACACTGACACATCACACAAATAACATCACACAGTAAAACATCACACAGCAGACAGACAGCGAGAGAGACAGACAGACAGACAGACAGACAGACAGACAGACAGACAGACAGACAGCGAGAGAGACAGACAGACAGACAGACAGACAGACAGACAGACAGACAGACAGAGTGAGAGACAGACAGACAGACAGACAGACAGACAGACAGACAGACAGACAGACAGACAGAGAGACAGACAGAAAGACAGACAGACAGACAGACAGACAGACAGACAGAGAGACAGACAGACAGACAGAGAGACAGACAGACAGACAGACAGACAGACAGACAGACAGACAGACAGACAGACAGACAGAGAGAGAGACAAACAGACAGAGAGAGAGAGAGAGAGACAGACAGACAGACAGACAGACAGACAGACAGACAGGGACACAGGGAGATTTGTTACTATACCAGCAGCAGTCAACATTTTGGAGCAACAGGGAATACTGTGGTTTCGTTGCTTATTTGTATTGGCAATACCACAAAAATTATACATTTAAAGAGGACACGATCTTTACCATCCTTCCAGAAGAAGACTCTTCTCTGTATGTCCTCAGCCTCCGCGCCGGTGACCGCTGTAATGACGTCATGAAAGGTTGTGTTGCGAATGGCCTGCAGCTCTTCAGCTGTGAACAGACTTGAGGAACAACCAGAAGGAGTTAGATCGACTGTGACCGTTATGATGACGTCACCCAAAACAGTGAATCAAAGCTGATCATAACAGACATTAGTCTTGACAGTTTCCTCAGTTCAAAGTCGAGTTCAACACCAGGCTATTGTTTATTTTATTCGTGGCTTACGTTCTCACAGGTATCCATCCAAGCTTCCGAGCGAAACGTGAGAACGGCAGGAAATCGAGGTTCAACCAAGCGGTAACAGTTTCATACGATTAGCGTGTGAGGTTTACATTTGACCCTGTTCCTACCCGTTCTGTGTGTTCTCGAACCAGAAGCGGTCTCCATTCCTGATGCGATTAAACTGGTCCAGTATGATAGAGGAGAAGACCTGACCAGGACCGTCCACAGACTCCAGGAGACCTCCAGGAAACAGCTCCAGTTTAGAGATATCCCCGTGGTACAGGTCTGCCAGGTCCCTGAATAGCTATAGATCCAGTAAGGTCGAGACAGAATAGAGAGGGTAGGTTATTCACTGCAGCACAGCAATAGGAGACCTCCAGGAAACAACTCCAGTTTAGAGATAGAGACTGATTCCGACTGATCTCAGACCAGTAGTTTAATCCCCTCCCTGTGGCTCTGACTGATCTCAGAGCAGTAGTTGAATCTCCTCCCTGTGGTTCTGACTGATCTCAGACCAGTAGTTTAATCCCCTCCCTGTGGCTCCGACTGATCTCAGACCAGTAGTTTAATCCCCTCCCTGTGGCTCTGACTGATCTCAGAGCAGTAGTTGAATCTCCTCCCTGTGGTTCTGACTGATCTCAGAGCAGTAGTTTAATCCCCTCCCTGTGGTTCTGACTGATCTCAGAACAGTAGTTTAATCCCCTCCCTGTGGCTCTGACTGATCTCAGACCAGTAGTTGAATCTCCTCCCTGTGGCTCTGACTGATCTCAGACCAGTAGTTTAATCCCCTCCCTGTGGCTCTGACTGATCTCAGACCAGTAGTTGAATCCCCTCCCTGTGATTCTGACTGATCTCAGACCAGTAGTTGAATCCCCTCCCTGTGGCTCTGACTGATCTCAGACCAGTAGTTGAATCTCCTCCCTGTGGCTCTGACTGATCTCAGACCAGTAGTTGAATCCCCTCCCTGTGGCTCTGACTGATCTCAGACCAGTAGTTGAATCCCCTCCCTGTGATTCTGACTGATCTCAGACCAGTAGTTGAATCCCCTCCCTGTGGTTCTGACTGATCTCAGACCAGTAGTTGAATCCCCTCTGAGTCATGAGTAGGTTAACCAACCACATACACTACCACGATCATTGGCAAATAAAACCTCCTTCTCATTAACAGCACGTACTGTATGGACTTACGTAAACACATTAATAACCCATCCAGAAAACATTCATGAGCATTGCGTAATAAGTTCTGATAGTACCTGTGGGTTGGTGGTGTTGAGCTGAGGGTTTATGTCTCCCCACCTCTCTACAGGGACCAGGCCCAGCCCCTCTCTGACCTGGTTGTAGCTGGGCAGGCCAAAGTCTCGGCCTCTCTGCACCGTCAGAGCCACCAAGTCCGACCGCGAGAACCGCAGAGGCCCGTACATATAATCTAGTGGGGAGAAGGCCCACCAATATACATCAATATTTATTTATTTTATTTTATAAAATGTTTTTTATTTTTTTCTTAAAATTGCATTGTTGGTTAAGGGGCTTCGTACGTAAGCATTTCACTGTGAGGTCTACTACACCTGTTGTATTCAGCATTTCACTGTAAGGTCTACCTACACCTGTTGTATTCAGCATTTCACTGTGAGGTCTACTACACCTGTTGTATTCAGCACTTCACTGTAAGGTCTACTACACCTGTTGTATTCAGCATTTCACTGTAAGGTCTACTACACCTGTTGTATTCAGCATTTCACTGTAAGGTCTACCTACACCTGTTGTATTCAGCATTTCACTGTAAGGTCTACTACACCTGTTGTATTCAGCATTTCACTGTGAGGTCTACTACACCTGTTGTATTCAGCACTTCACTGTAAGGTCTACTACACCTGTTGTATTCAGCATTTCACTGTAAGGTCTACTACACCTGTTGTATTCAGCATTTCACTGTAAGGTCTACCTACACCTGTTGTATTCAGCATTTCACTGTAAGGTCTACTACACCTGTTGTATTCAGCATTTCACTGTGAGGTCTACTACACCTGTTGTATTCAGCATTTCACTGTAAAGTCTACTACACCTGTTGTATTCAGCATTTCACTGTAAGGTCTACTACACCTGTTGTATTCAGCATTTCACTGTAAAGTCTACTACACCTGTTGTATTCAGCATTTCACTGTAAGGTCTACCTACACCTGTTGTATTCAGCATTTCACTGTGAGGTCTACTACACCTGTTGTATTCAGCATTTCACTGTAAGGTCTACTACACCTGTTGTATTCAGCATTTCACTGTGAGGTGTTGTATTCGGGCGCATGTGACAAATAACAATCTGATTTGATTCACTCAACTATAACAGCTGTAGCTATGACAACTGAAACGTCACATGTTTTCTTCATACTGTACCGAAGCGTCCAGACAGAGACAACTCCTCTCCACTTCTGACCATGTAAAGCCACGTGCCGGTACAAGGCCTTAAAAAAGACCCTTTAAAACTGAAAGTAATCGTTAATAACCTCTCAAGTCTTCCACGATGACGTTGTCCTCTCTCTCCGCGATCTGCGAGGTCATGCCCATAAGCAGTCGATCTATATCCTGTCCGGACTTCAGGTTGGGGTTCTACAACAGACAACTGTCTCAACACCGGTACATATAAAGTAGGTAGCAGATACCGCCTGGTCCCAGATCAGTGATGCATTACATTTAAAATGGCCGTATGAGTCGGACAGACAACTAAACACATATCTGGGACCAGGCTACAATAAATGACAAAACAATTTATTTATTTTTACAATTTGATGTGTTTTTCTTACATATATGGATCAATGGGTTTACCTGCCGGTTCCAGAAGCTGTTACACAGGCGAATGGCTGGCGACGTGCTCCCGTCGACGTTGACAACCTTCTGAAAGTGGCATGTTCTGTTCCTGTGGCCAACAGAAGGAAGTAGGAAAAAGTCACGATGACACAAATGAGCTGTTAATATATGAATGTTGACACAAATGAGCTGTTAATATATGAATGTTGACACAAATGAGCTGTTAATATATGAATGTTGACACAAACGCAGCATTAAAGGGGGCCGTTGTTTCTTAGAACAAAACAACACCACAAATATAGAGTTTTACCTTTATTTTAACGAGGCAAGTCAGTTAAGAAACAAATTCTTGTTTACAACGACGGCCTACCCAGGGAGAGACTGGGCCAATTGTGCGCCGCCCTATGGGACTCACAATCATGGCAGGTTAAGATACAGCCTGGAATCGAAGCAGGGTCTGTAGTGACGCCCCTACCACTGAAATGAGTGCCTTAGACCGCTGCGCCACTCAGGGGCCCTATGGGAGTAGCCTGAAGAAATCTGAGGTGT
>NC_088233.1:5884464-5914464 GCF_036934945.1 Oncorhynchus masou masou
AGTGGAGGGATCAGCAGCACTCCACATGAGGTTACTGCCCCCCCTCCTCTTGGGCATGTCCCACTGCTCCCCGGAGGCTAGGAGACCTCCAGAGAAACTCCTCAGGGCGTCAGACCAGGAACTAGACGGGCCGTAGATAGAGCTGCCGTCCAGCCACGCTGTCACCAGGTTCACCTACAGTACACAGCATGACATAACGTAACATCGCCTTTTTTTTTAAGACAGAAAATATTGTTTTATTGTCACATACCCCAGATAGGTGTAGTGAAATGTAACATAACATGACATGACCTAATATAACATGACATGACATAACATGACATAACATGACACTACATAGCAGGACATGACATAACATAACAGGACATAACATGACATGACATGACATAACATGACATAACATGACCTGATATAACATGACATAACATAACATGACATAACATGACACTACATAGCAGGACATGACATAACATAACATGACATAACATGACCTGACCTGATATAACATGACATAACATGACATAACATGGCATGACATAGCACATCTACAGATAGAACATAACAGAGTTTGTTATTTGGGGTAAAACACTTGGGACAGCGAGCTGCAGGCTTCCAGGCTATGGGTTTATCTGACGGGCAGTCTTATAAACCACCATGTCCAACAGACTGACCGCTGGCCTGACGCTCATTATGCTCCGGTCCGGCTCACTTGATAAAGGGCGTGGCACTAGCAACGCCAAGGTCGCGGGTTCAACTCCCTCAGGGATCACATACTCATTCTGAAATATGTACACGCTCGTTCTACTGTAAGTCGCTTTGGATAATAGTGTCTGCTAAGGGCTTCTATACTGTATATCGTTATATTAACTGTGGCGCTCAGTTACTAAGAGCGTGGCATTAGCAACGCCAAGGTCATGGGTTCAACTCCCACAGGGATGACAGACACATACTAAGACTGTATGCACTCACTAAGCGTCTGTTAAAGTACCTGTGTGCAAGGGTTATTACCTGTGTGTGGGGGTTATTACCTGTGTGTGGGGGTTACTACCTGTGTGTGGTCGTTATTACCTGTGTGCAAGAGTTATTACCTGTGTGCGAGGGTTATTGCCTGTGTGTGAGGGTTATTACCTGTGTGCAAGAGTTATTACCTGTGTGGGAGGGTTATTACCTATGTGTGGTCGGTATTACCTGTGTGTGAGGGTTATTACCTGTGTGCAAGAGTTATTACCTGTGTACGGAGGTTATTACCTGTGTGTAAGAGTTATTACCTGAGTGTGGGGGTTATTACCTGTGTGCAGGGGTTATTACCTGTGTGTGGGGGTTTATTACCTGTGTGCGGGGGTTATTACCTGTGTGTAATGGTTATTACCTGTGTGCAGGGGTTATTACCTGTGTGTGAGAGTTATTACCTGTGTGCGGGGGTTATTACCTGTGTGTTATTACCTGTGTGTGGGGGTTATTACCTGTGTGTGGGGGTTATTACCTGTGTGTGAGGGTTATTACCTGTGTGTGAGGGTTATTACCTGTGTGCAAGAGTTATTACCTGTGTGCGAGGGTTATTACCTGTGTGTGGGGGTTATTACCTGTGTGTGAGGGTTATTACCTGTGTGTGAGCGTTATTACCTGTGTGTGAGAGTTATTACCTGTGTGCTGAGTGTGTGGGGTTATTACCTGTGGTTATTACCTGTGTGTGAGAGTTATTACCTGTGTGCAGGGGTTATTACCTGTGTGTAATGGTTATTACCTGTGTGTGAGGGTTATTACCTGTGTGTGGGGGTTATTACCTGTGTGTGGTCGTTATTACCTGTGTGCAAGAGTTATTACCTGTGTGCGGGGGTTATTACCTGTGTGTGGGGGTTATTACCTGTGTGTGAGAGTTATTACCTGTGTGTGAGAGTTATTACCTGAGTGCGGGGGTTATTACCTGAGTGCGGGGGTTATTACCTGAGTGCGGGGGTTATTGGGGCTCTGGCTGGAGTGTTTTTCCCAGGGCCCCCTCTGGAATGGCAGTAGGACCTGGCCGGTACGGTTGGGGTCAAAGACTGGGTCTCCCTCTGGGACAGGGATGTGCATAAATTCCGGAGGACAGCCGGGAGGACGGGAGTCCTGGATCTCAAATACAACGTGGTACCCTGGACAGACAGAGGAGAAATAGTGTCATTTGGCAGGTCGCTGCTACTGTCAATCTATGCTAAAACCTTTCCAATCCTTTTTGACTACGTTGCCAGGTGTTTACTGGTCACTCATTTTGTGACTATGAACAACCTCCAAGCATTTCATTTCACAACATAGACCCGAAACAATATCTCCTGAATGAGTCGGAAATTAATAATAAACATTCAGATTGATGTTCCCAGTGTCGATTTACCGAAGAATACAGAGAGTACAGTCTGGTTATGTGCAGAGGGTAGGCCCGAGGGGCCCCTGGCCGTCACATCGCTGACCCTGCGCGGGTTGGGGAGCTGTGGCTCCTGGAGCGGCTGGAGGACCCCGTCAGAGTAGCGCGCGGGCAGGAGGCGGACCAAGGGGGAACCTGCACGCGCACAGAGGAGTTCCTCGTCATAAAGCAACAATTCTATAAACTCGTCGTATATCTTTAAATATTAATATTTACAATATTTAATATTGTAAGTTAGTGGTTAATATTTTGTGATAAACTTACCAACAGCACCTCGACTGTGATAGGCTAAGTTGTTATACCAGCCGTCATATCGTTGGACTTCCCAGGGGACTTTGGCCTGAGAATCTGCACAGGTAAATGTAAAGAATTTCACGGTCCTTTCAGAGTGATACTCAAAATGCCGGACTTGTATAATAGTTATCAAAGCTTATGCAGATTCCGTGGGTTTTACTAGTAGTACATAAATAACCCGAAATAAGTACCTGGTTACCAGGCTACTTACATTGAACGATAAGAGAAAGCACTGCTAGCACTGTCCACATCTGTTTACGCAAATCCATTGATGCGAGAGATTCACCTCAGCACGTAGAGACCCACTCCAAGACGGTCAAGAGTTGTCGAGGTGCAGCCTACTGGTGTGGAAAGTGCAAGGTAGGAACCCATCGGGGAAAATTGTTTCAATAAATGCGATATAGGGGATGTGCATAATTGCGACATAGCCAAATACGTTTCGTAATGCGTAAAAGCTATGTGATTAGCAGTGCTTTAATTACTGCTATAATTAAATTGTGTCTGACACGTATAGAGTAGTTGTACATTGTATGGAAGAAACAACACTAAAGAAAGATTTTAGACATGAAATGTTAATTAAATTTTTTTTTAACTGGAAAACTTACCCAATTTTGCGAATGAAATGTCATGCGTACTGAAGAGCCGGAGTTACGAAACATCCAGGTGAGCGAAAAGGTGCTCTGGAAGAACAGCCAACAGTGTGTCTAAGACCTAAGTTCTCATAATATACTGACACATGCGTTTCCTTGTAGGAATGGTCGTCACCGGTTCACACACCTCTGTTTCCAAAAAAAAATACCAATCAATGCAAGCCTAAAGATACACAAAAGAAGTGCCCGGTATAAAATAAGTCTCTCGCCTTTTTGTTACTACATTCGTTTATCCTTTTCTTTCTGTCCCTGTCTTGACCTGGTGGTCTACTTTTTTTGCACTTTCAGGTGAGCATTATTTTTATTTATTTATTTTACTATTTTATTTTATATTATTTTAAGCATACTTATTATGCATGACATGAAAATAGCATAGTGGTGGTTCAGAGGTAGATGGAGTTAGATTTGTTTTTTTGTGTGTTTTCTTTGTTATGTGTTTGTTGCTTACAAACCTGCATGGTCTAGTTTGAGATGGTTCTTTGGTCGGTGATAGTTTGCCAGAGAGGGTAAACTTGAGTGCAAGAGTATCCACTTACTGTACCCTTACTCTGTTTATTTTGAATGTACTCTTAGTCACAACAGAGTGGTTTCTTAAAGCACTTTGTATGAACCCCCCCCCGCCAAAAAAAAAAAAATTGGCTTACCAAATGAGAGTATGTTCAAGTAAAAATGATCTTTTCTTGATTCAGAAATAAAATACTTTCTTTAAGTGATATAATATATAGTATACATCCTGAGACCACAACCAAAAAAAATCAGCTTTTCATTTATCTGACTTTCATTTATCTTCATGTCCAGCCTTTATATTGAGCCTCCCAATGAGGTGTTTTACCATGTTCTTTAAAGGACAACCAGGGCTACAAGTAGAACACAACACTATTGGACATAAACTGTTGCATTCATGAGTTTAATTGGAAAATGTCTACAAAAAAAACCAAAAGGTCAACCAAAGGTCAACCAAAGGTCAACCAAAGCAAAAACCGGATAAAAATAATTTCTATGAATCCTGTATTCATAAATGGTTTGTTCAGTGGGAAATGAATATCCAACTGGTCAGTGACAACTGTTTGGAGTTTGTGATGGCAACTGTGAGCTAATTACAGTATTATAGACACTATGACCTGGGATTTACTATGATCTATGGAGAATAACCCCTTACAGTATTATAGACACTATATGAAGGGACACTATTTACTATGATCTATGGAGAAGAACCCCTTACAGTATTATAGACACTATGACCTGGGATTTACTATGGAGAAGAACCCCTTACAGTATTATGACCTGGGATTTACAATGATCTTCTATGGAGAAGAACCCTTACAGTATTATAGACACTATGACCTGGGATTTACTATGTAGAAGAACCCCTTACAGTATTATAGACACTATGTCCTGGGATTTACTATGATCTTCTATGGAGAAGAACCCCTTACAGTATTATAGACACTATGTCCTGGGATTTACTATGATCTTCTATGTAGAAGAACCCCTTACAGTATTATAGACACTATGACCTGGGATTTACTATGGTCTATGGAGAAGAACCCCTTACAGTATTATAGACACTATGTCCTGGGATTTACTATGATCTTCTATGTAGAAGAACCCCTTACAGTATTATAGACACTATGACCTGGGATTTACTATGATCTATGGAGAAGAAGCCCTTACCTTCTAACAACTCGTATGTAGCTTGCGAGTGTCCATGAGAGTCTCAGCTTTTCGTAGATAGCTTTTAATAGTTTGTAGCTCAAACCATTCGGACTCTACAGACGTTTTTGTAAAAAGACCCAGCTCTGGGACCCTTCAGGATGTTTTTTGTGTGTGTGTGTACTAGGTCATCAAATTGTGTACCACGACATCATATTCGTGTGATATGTTTCGAATTCAATTTGTTTGTTGTGCTTAAGATCCTGGGGCCGGTTGGACCAGTTGGTCGTAACTCTAAATCCAATGTAAAATGTGCTCTATGCAGGACCTAAAAGTTGTACCTGTTGCACCAGCTGGTCGTAAGCCCTTCTATGAGCTACGTATGGAGTAGGCATAGGATGTTACATTGGGACAATCTTATTTCATGATATACAGAGAAAATAATAGCAATATATACTTTTTAGAAGGATGTGAGTCTCGTGTTCATATTTCACAACCTCCGAGGGCTTTTTGAGATGGCTATGCACGAGTCGATAGCAACATAACACAATTGATTTATGCTACATTAAAGCATGCTAAATGTGTCTGATTAGATATTAGCAAACTAATAAATAAGCTGCAACCTCCACTTATTTGCCCAGACGGAGATCAAGTAACCAAATGCACAGATGGAAAGTTAGTGAAAGAAAATCACATTGATTCATTATCAGACAAGTCAAGAGCTTTCAGTCAGGATAATATAACCTAGGCTACTATGTGAGTGAAGAGCAAAATAACCCACCTGTTAATCTAGGCTTTCGTGCTAGCAAAATGTTAGCAAAATGATAACATGCTAGCAAAATGTTAGCAAAATGATAACATGCTAGCAAAATGTTAGCAAAATGCTAACATGCTAGCAAAATGTTAGCAAAATGCTAACATGCTAGCAAAATGTTAGCAAAATGTTAGCAAAATGCTAACTTGCTAGCAAAATGTTCTGATAACACCATTAGACGAGCAAACTAGACCAAAGTTTATCATCAGAAACACTCATCTCAGTTTGGCTAACATTTTCCCAGCCTAATTGTAACCAAATGTCCAAATGGAGATTCCGGGAAACAAAAATCTGACATTGATTGATTTATCATGACGAATCCCCACGCCTAGCAACCATCAAATCTCATGAACGCATATTGTTTACACCGGACTTAGCTACGACTAGTCTTATTTTTGGTTGGTGCAACAAGTTTAAATTCTGATCCCAAAGCAGGACGTATCTATGCCCGACTTAGCATTTAAAACCAACTTTATTTTACCCCCAACTGGTGCAACTGGCAACTGGCCGCCTATCTCTCTGGATCTTTAGCCAGTAACTGAGACACCCTGCTCTTATTAACACACTAACACTGTCTATTCTGGTCAACGCTGTCTGCTCTCAGCCCCCGAGATCCTGAGGAAAGATGACCTTCTACGATGACATTTACCCTTTCTACCCCCTACCAAGAACCTCCTTTATCTTCAGCACCCACCTCCTCACCATTATCCTGGTCTTCCTGGTCCTCACGGTCAGCTTCCTTCTTATTCTGCCAGGTATCAGAGGCAAGTCGGTGAGTAGAACCTTCCTATGGCGTAACATAGCCCACCTATAATTTAGCCCAAACAACTACCTCTTTCCCTACTGAATTTATTTTATTTATTTATTTATTTATTTTGCTCCTTTGCACCCCATTATTTTTATTTCTACTTTGCACATTCTTCCACTGCAAATCTACCATTCCAGTGTTTTACTTGCTATATTGTATTTACTTTGCCACCATGGCCTTTTTTTGCCTTTACCTCCCTTATCTCACCTCATTTGCTCACATTGTATATAGACTTGTTTCTACTGTATTATTGACTGTATGTTTGTTTTACTCCATGTGTAACTCTGTGTCGTATGTGTCACACTGCTTTGCTTTATCTTGGCCAGGTCGCAATTGTAAATGATAACTTGTTCTCAACTTGCCTACCTGGTTAAATAAAAGGTGAAATAAAAATAATAAAAAAATATTCATGCCAACAGAAATGGAATCTTCAGACTCGATTGATCTTCATTTTCCATTTCTGTTGGCACAATCTGACTCCATATACCTACTGTATGTAGATACATATTTTTAACCTTTATTTAACCAGGCAAGTCAGTTAAGAACAAATTCTTATTTTCAATGACGGCCTAGGAAACAGTGGGTTAACTGCCTGTTCAGGGGCTGAACAACAGATTTGTACCTTGTCAGTTGGGGGTTTGAATTCATAACCTTCCGGTCACTAGTCCAACGCTCTAACCACTAGGCTACCCTGCCTTATTGACTTAAACTGATTATTTCCCCTTGGCATGTGATTAACATCAAATGGATTAATAAAACAATAAAACATGTATTATAGCTGTCAGTCAGTGAAGGTAGGTACATGCTGCGTGACCTGACTTGAGTCCTCAAACCCTCTTTTCTAGAGACTGTTCTGGATGTTCAGAATCATCGTCAGTTTCTTCATAGGTGTGGTCATCGTAGGTAAGTACTGTACCTAGCTGGACATTACTATCAATTTCACATCATCATCTTTTGCAACACTATACAAGAGTTTTGAACTCTCTGCATATTTATAATTTATTTTCATACCACAGGATTGTAATGTAATGTAAAGAATTGTTGAATAGGCTCTACTCGATTCGGATTGGTCGAGAGGGTGTCAATTATTTCACAGTAAACTCACATCGAAAGAAATGATAATCGACTGCTATAAAGTAGTTCATAGTATTGTTGTTGTTTTTAGTATGACACCCAATCTCAATCTCAATCTCAATCTTAATCTCAATCTCAATCTCAGCACTGAATTTCACCAGTGACTGGGCTGAGGCCCGAACCACCACTAACGCTACCTACAAGTCCTTCAGCAGTGAGGAGGTGAACGCTGAGGTGGGCCTGCATGTTGGACTGTACGGCATCAACATTACTTTAAGAGGTAAGCCCCGTAGACCCTAGGCGGTGAGTCCAATAGGCTAGGGGGGAAGCTAAACTGACCCTAAATGTACATTCAAATAAATATGACAAATTTATAGGCCTCCGCATCGCCGTGCGGACTACGTATAGCTCCATATAGCTCCGCATTGACATGATTGGTTGGTAGGTGGGCGAGGGCGGTACTTCCTGTATAAATACACTCACTTCTTTGACAACTTCCTTCACAACACCTCTGCTCTGCTCAGCAAGTATGAATGCCCCCGTAAATGCTGTGCCGCCAATGCAGACACCAGAATGACCATAAATCTACTAATACAGAGTACTTATACAGGGCAGGAAGTATTCAGGACCCCTTGACTTTTCCACATTTTGTTACGTTACAGCCTTATTCAAAAAATGGATTTAAATATTTTTTCTTCATTCATTTACACACAATACCCCATAATGACAAAGACAAAACTTTTTTTTGTTGTTGAAATTTTTGCAAATAAATAAAGAAAAATAATCAGAAATATCACATTTACATAAGTATTCAGACCCTTTACTTTGTTGAAGCACCTCTGGCAGCGATTACAGCCTCGAGTCTTCTTGAGATGAACCGTCAGTTGAAAACTCGTGAACCAAAGGAACCGTAATATATACGCTAGGGTTGAATGGAGCCAAAACCACTCCCTTTTCCCGGGATAAATAACAGCGAGAAACCGGTAAATTATAATAAAATAATTATAATACATTATTTATATGAACACGACGTGCAAATGGAAACTGTTTACAATGTGTGGATGTCTAAATCTGGATTCTATACGGCCTTCTCTCTGGTCACTGCATGATCAACGCTCAGGGTGGAAACGGACAGCTCATCTCATCATGGTGACTTTTATTATTTACTGTGACAGGTGGACCTACATTTCCTGCAGCGTAGGCTATGCTACAGTAATATAAAAAGAGCTAATGCGATGTCTAATCTCCATCTCCATCTGGATATCATGATGTCACCTTATTTTTTTATATATTTTTTTTTTAAATAGTAAGGATTATTTTATTATAAATTCCAGCTGCAAAGATTTAAAACACTCATATATCGTTGCTTTAAATCAGTACACAAGCGAGTGGTCTTTCTCTCTCTCTCTCTTCATCAATTCCATTCAAATTGTATCCAAAATAGATCATCCTGTTCTAGATTGATATACATAGTCCTATATATAGATGTCCGAGCCTATTTCTTTCAGGTAATGAATCCAATGCAGGTTTAGTCATATATTTGGCTAATGAATGATGGCCTTTGTTTAATAAGCTTCTAACTGATAGCCTCTGTCTCTTGCGTAATACCCAAGCACCTGTGCTCCGCTGGCCTCTCCTTAGATTACGCTCCTTAGCTCTTGGAGTCCCATGCAGGAAAAGATAGACTACATAGAATAGCTTGCTTTTTTTTTTAAATTAATTTTTTTATCGGTGACAGACAGGTTGTGACAGACAGGTTGTGGCAGACAGGTTGTGGCAGACAGGTTGCCTCCCACCAGGTTACCAGTGACAGACAGGTTGTGACAGACAGGTTGCCTCCCACCAGGTTACCAGTGACAGACAGGTTACCTCCCACCAGGTTACCAGTGACAGACAGGTTGTGACAGACAGGTTGCCTCCCACCAGGTTATCAGTGACAGACAGGTTGTGACAGACAGGTTGTGACAGACAGGTTGCCTCCCACCAGGTTACCAGTGACAGACAGGTTGTGACAGACAGGTTGCCTCCCACCAGGTTACCAGTGACAGACAGGTTGTGACAGACAGGTTGCCTCCCACCAGGTTACCAGTGACAGACAGGTTGTGACAGACAGGTTACCTCCCACCAGGTTATCAGTGACAGACAGGTTGTGACAGACAGGTTACCTCCCAAGGTCTGGGATCTGGGATTGTGACACAGAACTTGTCATGTGTGTTATAAGTGCACGGATTATAACAGCCCATTGTCCTCTATGGTCTCTATCCTTCCAGGGAATCCTGTGAATCAACTGAACGAGACCATCAACTACAACGAGATGTTTGAGTGGAGAGAAACCATCGATGAGGAGTACGAGGATGCCCTAGAGAGAGGTCTACCTAACCCCATCCTCTATATCGCTGAGAAGTTTACCCTCAACAACCCCTGTGGTCTCATCTACCAGTACAGATACTCTGGGCGCTACGCCTCGGCCACTCTCTGGTAAGCTGACTAGATCTCAACACCGGTCGTGGATGTTTCACCACCAGATCTGAAGGTTAATGTTAAGCATCAAGGCAAATTAAATCAAATGTGATTTGTCACATGCACCGAATACAACAGGTGTACACACCTGTAGTGGATATTTCACAGTGAAATGTTCATTTAAAAGCCCTTATTAACTCTATTTTCTTAAAACTGCATTGTTGGTAAAGGAAATATTTACTAAATAAACTAAAGTAAAAAATACAAAAAAAGAATAACACGATAAAATAACAATAACGAGGCTAAATACATGGGGGGTACTGGTACAGAGTCAATGTGGAGACTAAATACAGGGGGGGGGGGTACCAGTCAATGTGCGGGGGTACAGGTTCGGTTTTATTTTTTTTAAATATATACTAAATTGCCTACATATTCTACCTGAGGTCTTCTGGTTGGGGGTAGAAGCTGTTAAGGAGCCTTTTGGACCTAGACTTGGCGCTCCGGTGAGGGTAAGGTTTAGGTTAGGTGTTCAGGGTTCAGGGTTCACGTTTTGAGGGGGTGAGGGTAGGGTAAGGTTTAAGTTAGGTGTTCAGGGTTCATGTTTTGAGGGGGTGAGGGTAGGGTGAGGTTTAAGTTAGGTGTTCAGGGTTCATGTTTTGAGGGGGGTGAGGGGTGAGGGTAGGGTAGGATAAGGTTTAGGTTAGGTGTTCAGGGTTAATGTTTTGAGGGGGTGAGGGTAGGGTAAGGTTTAAGTTAGGTGTTCAGGGTTCATGTTTTGAGGGGGTGAGGGTAGGGTAAGGTTTAGGTTAGGTGTTCAGGGTTAATGTTTTGAGGGGGTGAGGGTAGGGTAAGGTTTAAGTTAGGTGTTCAGGGTTCACGTTTTGAGGGGGTGAGGGTAGGGTAGGGGGTGAGGGTAGGGTAAGGTTTAGGTTAGGTGTTCAGGGTTCACGTTTTGAGGGGGTTTAGGTTAGGTGTTCAGGGGTTAATGTTTTGTTAGGTGTTCAGGGGTTTTGAGGGGGTAGGGTAAGGTTTAGGTTAGGTGTTCAGGGTTCACGTTTTGAGGGGGTGAGGGTAGGGTAAGGTTTAGGTTAGGTGTTCAGGGTTCACGTTTTGAGGGGGTGAGGGTAGGGTAAGGTTTAAGGTTAGGTGTTCAGGGTTCACGTTTTGAGGGGGTGAGGGTAGGGTAAGGTTTAAGTTAGGTGTTCAGGGTTAATGTTTTGAGGGGGTGAGGGTAGGGTAAGGTTTAAGTTAGGTGTTCAGGGTTAATGTTTTGAGGGGGTGAGGGTAGGGTAAGGTTTAGGTTAGGTGTTCAGGGTTAATGTTTTGAGGGTTAATGTTTTGAGGGTGAGGGTAGGAAGGTTTAAGTTAGGTGTTCAGGGTTAATGTTTTTTGAGGGGGTGAGGGTAGGGTAAGGTTTAGGTTAGGTGTTCAGGGTTCACGTTTTGAGGGGGTGAGGGTAGGGTAAGGTTTAGGTTAGGTGTTCAGGGTTACGTTTTTTTAGGGTAATGAGGGGGTGTAAGGTTTAAGTTAGGTTTGAGTTAGGGTTCAGGGTTAATGTTTTGAGGGGGTGAGGGTAGGATAAGGTTTAAGTTAGGTGTTCAGGGTTAATGTTTTGAGGTGTTCAGGGGTGAGGGTAGGGTAAGGTTTAAGCTAGGTGTTCAGGGTTCACGTTTTGAGGGGTGAGGGTAGGGTAAGGTTTAAGCTAGGTGTTCAGGGTTCACAGGGTTCAGGGTTCACGTTTTGAGGGGGTGAGGGTAGGGTAAGGTTTAAGTTAGGTGTTCAGGGTTCACGTTTTGAGGGGGTGAGGGTAGGGTAAGGTTTAAGCTAGGTGTTCAGGGCGTTTTGAGGGGGTGAGGGTAGGGTAAGGTTTAAGCTAGGTGTTCAGGGTTCACGTTTTGAGGGGTGAGGGTAGGGTAAGGTTTAAGCTAGGTGTTCAGGGTTCACGTTTTGAGGGGGTGAGGGTAGGGTAAGGTTTAAGCTAGGTGTTCAGGGTTCACGTTTTGAGGGGGTGAGGGTAGGGTAAGGTTTAAGCTAGGTGTTCAGGGTTCACGTTTTGAGGGGGTGAGGGTAGGGTAAGACGTAGGGGTTACTGAAGCGGCATCCAGAACCATTGAAAACCCTCTGACTGTACAAACACTGTCAAATTTAAAGCACGTGCCGCTTCCCCCTTCACAGGACAGCGTTCTGCTGCTGGCTGGTAGCCAACGTGCTGTTCTCCATGCCTGTCATCCTGTACGCCGGCTACATGATGGTGGCCACCGCCGCTTTCATCTTCTTCTCCATGGCCTCCTTCTCCACCATCATGAACCTGCCTACCTGTCTGTTCACCATAGGCACCTCTGGGCCTTCCAGACAGAGTACAGCGGTTCTTTCTGGCTGGCGCTGGCCACAGGTAAGGAAAGGTTTACCAGAGCTGAAGGCTCTTTCCTCAATTTAAACTTTCCTCAATTCCTTGTGTCCTCTCTCCTAGCCTCCATCTCACGAGGTTATGAGGTTAGGAGAAAGGACTCTAGGAGACAAGGAAAGATTAATTGAGAAAGAGCCAAGTTATGCACACTAATGACGACATTAAAGGACATTTTGTTAAAAAGGCATCCATGTTGTTTTCCAGGTGTCCTGTGTCTGGTCATCGGAATCCTGGTGGTTCTGCTGGACTGTCTGATCCCTGAGAAGATACGAGAGGCCTTCAGCGTCGGGGTGGACAACGACGAAGATGAAGATGTTTATTTTGGAGAGGGATACCTGAACTCCAACTTCCTGGCAAGCGTAACCACCACACCTTTGACAACCTTAGTACTTCCTACGGTAAGTCTGACAGTTTAATAAGTAGATGCAAGTCTAGCTCTGGTCCAGGGCTTCATTTAGTTGGCCTCTAAGAGTCACCATCACTACTGTAGCTCTACTGATGTAGGATCTTAATTTGAGCCAGCAGGAAAATAATTCTGCAGAAACAAGAAATGTGCATTTGTATTTGTATTATAATTAATGGACATTTTCTTAGCCAAAATCAAGTCTGAAATTTCTAAGTGGAAATTACAAACTTTAGAAGCCTATTTAAACCTCAAATACACAACAGGGTCATCAAATTAAGATCCTACATCTGTAGAAATAGGTCAATATTCTTGATTTAACTATAAATAATGTTATTTTCTTCTTCTTATGTGTCCCAGGATGAAATTCAGAAAGACAGCCACCAACCATCACTCCAGGAGCTGTCAATCGCAATGTAACCTAACGTAGCAGGTGTAAAAACACACCTGAGCGGAGTTCCCACATCCGGTTTTCAGCCAAAAGGTATATGCCTGAAAACCGTTGGCAACTCCTCTAAGTCAGATTGGAGTCAGATTCATAACGTCACTCCCCAGCTTGAAAGGCCTCTACCACACTATTGAATCCCTAGCTTTTCGACAGCGTAGTTGGTTAAACCGTTGTCAAGGAGGGCAGTCACGTGCGAGACATTAGCCTCTGTCGAGTCCCCAACAACCGGATGTTCCAGTCTGGCTGTGAGGCGACGAGGGAGGAAGTGGTACTGCTAGACTAGCACAGTGACCTCCTTTACAAAGGCCTCTTGTACTGTACTGTGCTGTACTGTAAATAATGTGTATAAAATGTGTTCTACTCTGTCAATGCCATAATTGGTTATTATTAGATGCGTTGTATTAAATGTCATATACAAAGAGTGTACGAAAATGTATTT
Organism: Oncorhynchus masou masou; assembly: GCF_036934945.1. Taxonomy (NCBI): domain Eukaryota; kingdom Metazoa; phylum Chordata; class Actinopteri; order Salmoniformes; family Salmonidae; genus Oncorhynchus; species Oncorhynchus masou. The sequence goes on from NC_088233.1 coordinate 5,898,313, forward strand.
TAAAAAATTGCGAGTTTCTCACACTTTTTTTTTACTGGAGATAATTGAGTCAGGTATTCAAATAATTGACGATGTGCTTCTTGTGTAATAACCAAATGGCACCCTATTCCCTACATAGTGCACTACTTTTAACCAGAACCCCTATGGCTCATAGTGCACTAGGGAACAGGTGCGACATTTTGGAGTACAATAAGTGGCTTTACATTTTTTTTAAATATATTTTTTAAACATATTTTACTTTCATTTTCATCATTGCATGTAATAAATTTAATTTTTTTATTTAAAACACATTTGGAAATGTAATAATAGGTCTTGTCACCGGTTTGGTCGATCACAGTGTATTCTCAGCATCTCACAATACATTCGTACAGTAATATACAAGTTAATACATTCTCATTGTACCTGGTCTGCCTCACAAATGGCACCCTACTCTCTTTAAAGTCCACTCCTTTTGAACAGAGCACTGTTGGCCCCTGGTGAAAAAGTAGTGCACTGTAAAAGGAATAGGGTTCGGTTTGGGACGCCCTGATGTTTAAGGTAATCAGTCACCTAAATATATGTGTAAGAAGAACCCACGTTTCAGTAATATCTTTGGCCTTCATCATTACCGTAATATTATATACTATTACAGTAATATTATATACCATTACCATGATATTATATACCATACCTGTAATATTATATACTATTACTGTAATATTATATACTATTACTGTAATATTATATACCATTACCGTAATATTATATACTATTACAGTAATATTATATACCATTACCATAATATTATATACTATTACCATAATATTATATACTATTACAGTAATATTATATACCATTACCATGTTATTATATACCATTACCGTAATATTATATACTATTACCGTAATATTATATACTATTACCGTAATATGATATACCATTACTGTAATATTATACACCATTACAGTAATATTATATACTATTACAGTAATATTATATACCATTACCATGATATTATATACCATTACTGTAATATTATATACTATTACCGTAATATGATATACCATTACTGTAATATTATATACCATTACTGTAATATTATATACTATTACCATAATATTATATACTATTACAGTAATATTATATTCAACCTTTGATACCCCCGAGGCAATATAGAGCGCCAAGGACTGCTTCAATATGTACAGTTGAAGTCGGAAGTTTACATACACTTAGGTTGGAGTCATTAAACCTTGTTTTTCAACCACTCCACAAATTTGTTGTTAACAAACTATAGTTTTGGCAAGTCGGTTAGGACATCTACTTTGTGCATGACACAAGTAATTTTTCCAACATTTGTTTACAGACAGATTATTTCACTTATAATTAACTGTATCACAAAACCAGTGGGTCAGAAGTTTACATACACTAAGTTGACTGTGACTAAAAAGCTTGGAAAATTCCAGAAAATGACGTCATGGCTTTAGAAGCATCTGATAGGCTAATTGACATAATTTGAGTCAATTGGAGGTGTACCTGTGGATGTATTTCAAGGCCTACCTTCAAACTCAGTGCCTCTTTGCTTGACATCATGTGAAAATCAAAAGAAATCAGCCAAGACCTCAGAAAATAAATTGTAAACCTCCACAAGTCTGGTTCATTCTTGGGAGTAATTTCCAAATGCCTGAAGGTACCACGTTCATCTGTACAAACAATAGTATGCAAGTATAAACACCATGGGACCACACAGCCGTCATAACGCTCAGGAAGGAGACGTGTTCTGTCTCCTAGAGATGAACAAATTTTGGTGCGAAAAGTGCAAATCAATCCCAGATCAACAGCAAAGGACCATGTGAAGATGCTGGAGGAAACAGGTACAAAAGTATCTATATCCACAGTAAAACGAGTCCTATATCAACATAACCTGAAAGGCTGCTCAGCAAGGAAGAAGCCACTGCTCCAAAACCACCATAAAAAAGCCAGACTGGTTTGCAACAGCACATGGGGACAAAGATTGTACTTATTGGAGAAATGTCCTCTGGTCTGATTAAAAAAATAGAACTGTTTGGCCATAATGACCGTTGATTCTGTTTGGAGGAAAAAGGTGGAGGCTTTCAAGCCGAAGAACACCATCCCAACCGTGAAGCACAGGGGTGGCAGCATCATGTTGTGGGGTGTTTTGCTGCAGGAGGGACTGGTGCACTTCACAAAATAGATGGCATCATGAGGTGGGAAAATTTGGTGGATATATTGAAGCAACATTTCAAGACATCAGCAAATTAATCTTCCAAATGGACAGTGACCCCAAGCATGCTTCCAAAGTTGTGGCAAAATGTCTCAAGGACAACAAAGTCAAGCTATTTAAGTGGCCATCACAAAGCCCTGACCTCAATCCCATTGAAAATTTGTGGGCAGAACTGAAAAATCGTTTGCGAGCAAGGAAGCCTACCAACCTGACTCATTTACACCAGCTCTGTCAGGAGGAATGGGACAAAATTCACCAACTTATTGTGGGAAGCTTGTGGAAGGCTACCTGAAAGGTTTTACTCAAGTTAAACAATTTAAAGGAAATGCTACCAAATACTAATTGAGTGTATGTAAATGTCTGACCCACTGGGAATGTGATGAAAGAAATAAAAGCTGAAATAAATCATTCTCTCTACTATTATTCTGACATTTCACATTCTTAAAATAAAGTGGTGATCCTAACTGACCTAAGACAGAGACTTTTTACTGGGATTAAATGTCAGGAATTGTGAAAAACTGAGTTGAAATGTATTTGGCTAAGGTGTATGTAAACTTCCTACTTCAACTGTAGGATGCGTACCAAATGGCACCCTATTCCCTATATAGTGCACTACTTTAGACCAGAGCCCTGTAGAACCCTATTCCCTATATAGTGCACTACTTTAGAGCCCAGAGCCCTATAGAACCCTATTCCCTATATAGTGCACTACTTTAGACCAGAGCCCTATAGAACCCTATTCCCTATATAGTGCACTACTTTAGACCAGAGCCCTATAGAACCCTATTCCCTATATATAGTGCACTACTTTAGACCAGGGCCCTATAGAACCCTATTCCCTATATAGTGCACTACTTTAGACCAGAGCCCTTTAGAACTCTATTCCCAATATAGTGCACTACTTTAGACCAGAGCCCTGTAGAACCCTATTCCCTATATAGTGCACTACTTTAGACCAGAGCCCTATAGAACCCTATTCCCTATATATAGTGCACTAATTTAGACCAGAGCCCTATAGAACCCTATTCCCTATATATAGTGCACTACTTTAGACCAGCGCCATATGGGTTATAGGGAATAGACTGTAGCTCAATGCCCCCTAGCCTGGTTCCAGATCTGTTTGTGCTCTCTTGCCAACTCCTAAGGTAGTGGTCATGCATTGTCCAGAGAGGCGCTCCAACGACAGACCAGGCTACAATACCCCTGCTATTAAAGAATAGCCTTGTCCTATGATGTATTGGTTAAGATGTTATACCCGTGGTATACTGTCTGATATACCATGGCTGTCAGAGGCAATCAGCATTCAGGTCTCAAACCACCCAGTTTATAATGAACTGACAGACCGAGTTACAGTTTCTTCCTGTAAAAACAAACCATTTACAGGACAACTACAGCTCATAACCTGGTATAAAAGAAAAAGAAGGAGTACATTGAAAATAAAATGTGCTGTGTTTGTAATCTCTCGTCATAAGAAAACGTTAAAGACCTTGCATGTACAGTACACACACACACACACACACACACACACACACACACACACACACACACACACACACACACACACACACACACAACACCAAGACCATGGGGTAATCCCTGTCAGTAGAGTAACAGGAAAAGAATGTGATAGAAAAATACACGCTCCTAGTGTATCACCCTGGCACCAGTGGAGGCTGGTGTCACTGTAAATCGGAGGACAGGCTCATTTTAATGGTTTCCACTGCCTGTCGACCACCCCGTCTGTTCAACTTCTCCTAGACATGCAGAAGCAGTGAGCGAGTACACAGAAAGAGATGCAGATAAGGTGTGCGTAATAAATTGCACCCTATTCCCTACATTGTGCACTACTTTTGACCGGAACCCTATGGGTCCTGGTCTAAAGCAGTGCACTACATAGGGAATAGGGTGCCATTTAGAACGGTGTGTGTAATAAATTGCACCCTATTCCCGACATTGTGCACTACTTTTGACCGGAACCCTATGGGTCCTGGTCTAAAGTAGTGCACTACATAGGGAATAGGGTGCCATTTAGAACTCTGATGTGGAGAGTCTAAATGTAGACGGGAATCTCCTGCCCTGTTAACAGTCTGAACATCACTGCAGGCATGGTCTTCATGTTGATCTGACAGAGAGGAGGAGGGGAGGGGGAGAGGAGGAAGAGGAGCAGAACAGGGAGGAAGGGAGGTTGAGGAGGAGGATGAGGAGAAAAGGGAGAAGGAGGAGAAGTAGGAGAGGAGGAGGAGGACAGTTAGGAGAGGATGAAGAAGGGGAGGAGGAGGAGAAGAGAAGGGGGAGGATGAGAAGAGAAGGAAAAGAGGGAGGAGAGAAGGAGAGAAGGAGAAAAGGGAGGAGAGAAGGAGAGGAGAGGAGGAGGAGGGGACACAGTAGAGGTAAGAAAGGAGGAGGAGGAGGAGAGGTAGGAGGAGGGAGAGAGGAGGAGGATGAGGAGGAGGGGGAGAGGAGGAGGAGGAGAGGAGGAGGAGGAGGGGGAGAGGAGGAGGATGAGGAGGAGGGGGAGAGGAGGAGGATGAGGAGGAGAGGTAGGGGAGAAGAGGAGGAGGAGGAGATGGAGGACAGGAGGAGGAGGAGGAGAAGTAGGAGGAGGGAGAGAGGAGGAGGAGGAGGGGGAGAGTTAGGGGAGGAGAAGGAGGAGAGGGAGGACAGGAGGAAGAGGAGGAGAAGTAGGAGAAGGAGGAGAGGGAGGACAGGAGGAAGAGGAGAAGTAGGAGGAGGGATAGTGGAGGAGGATGAGGAGGAGGGGGAGAGGAGGGGGATGAGGAGGAGAGGTAGGGGAGGAGAGGAGGAAGAGGAGAGGACATATCAGTGCTAATTGTGAAGACACACTTGTATTTGTATAAAATCTTCTGATTCGTCTGTTTCGGGCTCTGATAGGATATAAATTGAATGTGTATAAAGTTGTCAGTTACCTAACTGTCATTGGAATCTGATGCTCACCTCTCCCACTGACACAGACAGGGTCTGGACTATCTTCTCGTGCGGCATGGCAACCACACTCTGCCCATTGATCTCAATGATCCTGTGGCCGACTCGCACCCCTCCTCGCTCCGCGATACCTCCGCGCATCAGACTACAGATCTGAGGAGAGAGAAAGAAAACAAATCTCTGAATCCAAATGGCTGTTATCAGGATCATTTTGAGAGAGGTTATACGTGGTTATGACAAGACTTATAGCGCATTATAACGGTATCATAATCCTACTCACGATGCCGTTCTGAACACTGAAGCCCAGCTGGAACTTGAGGTCAGGTCTCTTGATGAGGACGGTGGTGACAGGAGGACAACTCACGATGCTCAGCTTCACCTGCACCTGGCTCTTCAGACCCTGGCAGGACAACCGGAACATGATAAATGACACCTGTCTCAGCACCAGAATGGCTTCCTAGAATGGCTGTGTCTCAATCCCAACACTTGAATGGCTGTGTCTCAATCTCAACACTAGAATGGCTGTGTCTCAATCTCCACACTAGAATGGCTTCCTAGAATGGCTGTGTCAAAATCTCCACACTAGAATGGCTTTCTAGAATGGCTGTGTCTAAATCTCAACACTAGAATGGCTGTGTCTCAATCTCAACACTAGAATGGCTTCCTAGAATGGATGGCTGTGTCTCAATCCCATCACTAGAATGGCTTCCTAGAATGGCTGTGTCTCAATCCCAACACTAGAATGGCTGTGTCTCAATCCCAACACTAGAATGTCTTCCTAGAATGGCTGTGACTCAATCTCAACACTAGAATGGCTGTGTCTCAATCTCAATGCTCTATAATGGCTTCCTTTCCTCTACTCCCCATCTCCTTTCCTTCGTGACTGACTAAAGAGCAGAGTCGACTGTATGCTCCAGACCTTGATGATGCCTTGGCAGGTAGCTAACGGCAGGCCCACCAGGCTGGTGTTGTTAATGGACATGATCTGGTCCCCGACGCTGAGTTTCCCAGAGCGGGCAGCCGGGCCGCTGTTCAACATGTTAGCTAGGATAACTGTTGGCAGGATGGAGCCCCAGCCAGACTCCACTATCACCACACCTAGGCTCTCTCCCTTCTGCTTCTCCAACTCCAGCTGGGAGACACAAACACACACATAGACAGATATTTATATATATCTTTAAGTGGAAGTGATTAGTATATCTTATAAACTAGATTTTAGTTGGTAATAAAAATATGAAAAATAATAATAACACAAAGTATATAACAAATATATATACAGAAATTCAGTAGTGGTCTCACTGAAGCAAGAGCACTAATTACTTGTACTGTTTAGTGTAATTTGATTAGCTTTCTGAATGGCTAAAATTTATCCTGAACTTTGGTAAACATCTTTGCGCTGTCTAGCTACTGCATGAGCCAAGAGTCTCAATATCTACTCTACTGTAATCTGCTATCTATACTGTGTTGACGGAGTGTATCTAGAGTCATGAATCACGGTCAACAATCACTACAGTATGCCGTCACACCTCTTTACACTTGTCTATCAGTATTTCATGCACGCATATAGGCGCGGATGCAAGCGCACGCACGTACGCGCACACGTACACACACACACACACGCACGCACGCACACACACACACACACACACACCTCTTTACAGTTGTCAGAGTTTGAGAAATGGACCAGGTCGTCATTGTACATTTCCTGGGAATTGATGATGTCACTGTATTGTTTCTGACTCAGGTCCTTAGGGTTGATCCCGTTAGCACGGAGAAACTCCCTGTAGGCAACGCTGAACGCCTGGCCGATGGACTGGGCAATGAGCTGGGCCTGGGGAGGAGAGGGAGAGGGAGAGGAAAGGGGAGGGCAGTAGAGGGAGAGGGAGAGGGAGAGGAGGAGAGAGAGGAGGAGAGAGAGGGAGAGGGAGAGGGGAGGGGGCGAGAGGGGAAAGGGAGAAACTATTCAACAGAAGTGACAGGCTATTCAAGTTGACACCAATACAGAAGTGGTAAAGAGCACGGGTTAAGGACCAACTGAAATGATGAATGAAGATACACTATATATACAAAAGTACGTGGACACCCTTTCCAATTAGTGGATTTGTCTATTTCAGCCACACCCGTTGCTGACAGGTGTATAAAATCGAGCACACACCCATGCAATCTCCATAGACAAACATTGGCAATAAAATGGCTTTACAGAAGAGCTCAGTGACTTTCAACATGGCGTCGTCATAGGATGCCACCTTTCCAAGAAGTCAGTTCATCACTAGCCCTGCCAGAGCTGCCCTGGTTAACTGTAAGTGCTGTTATTGTGAACTGTAAACATTAGGGAGCAACAACGGCTCAGCCGTGAAGTGGTAGGCCACACAAGCTCACAGAATGGGACCGCCGAGTGCTGAAGCACGTAGCATGCAAAAAACGTCTGTCCTCAGTTGCAACACACGACGAGTTCCAAACTGCCTCTGGAAGCAACTTCGGCACAATAACTATTTGTTAGGAGCTTCATGAAATGGGTTTCCTTGGCAACCAAAGACAAGCCTAAGATCACCATGCGCAATGCCAAGCGTTGGCTGGAGTGGTGTAAAGCTGGCCGCCATTGGACATGGGAGCAGTGGAAACACGTTCTCTGGAGTGAATCACACTTCACCATCTGGCAGTCTGACGGACTTATCGGGGTTTGGAGGATGCCAGGAGAACACTACCTGCCCCAATGCATTGTGCCAACTGTGAAGTTTGGTAGAGGAGGAATAATGATCTGGGGCTGTTTTTCATGGTTCGGGCCCTTTAGTTCCAGTGAAGGGAAATCAAAACGCTACAGCATACAATGACACTCTAGACAATTTTGTGCTTCTGACTTTGTGGAAACAGTTTGGGGAAGGCCCTTTCCTGTTTCAGCATGACAATGCCCCCCTTGCACAAATCGAGGTCCATACAGAAATGGTTTGTTGAGATCAGTGTGCAAGACCTTGACTGGCCTGTAGAAGGCCCTGACCTCAACCTTATCGAACACCTTTGGGATGAATAGGAACGCCAACTGCCAGCCAGGCCTAATCGCCCAACATCAGTGCCCAACCTCACTAATGCTCTTAAGGCTGAATGGAAGCAAGTCCTTGCAGCAATGTTCCAACATCTAGTGGAAATCCTTCCCAGAAGAGTGGAGGCTGTTATAGCAGCAATGTTCCAACATCTAGTGGAAATCCTTCCCAGAAGAGTGGAGGCTGTTATAGCAGCAATGTTCCAACATCTAGTGGAAAGCCTTCCCAGAAGAGTAGAGGCTGTTATAGCAGCAATGTTCTAACATCTAGTGGAAAGCCTTCCCAGAAGAGTGGAGGCTGTTATAGCAGCAATGTTCCAACATGTAGTGGAAAGCCTTCCCAGAAGAGTGGAGGCTGTTATAGCAGCAATGTTCCAACATGTAGTGGAAAGACTTCCCAGAAGAGTGGAGGCTGTTATAGCAGCAATGTTCCAACATCTAGTGGAAAGACTTCCCAGAAGAGTGGAGGCTGTTATAGCAGCAATGTTCCAACATCTAGTGGAAAGCCTTCCCAGAAGAGTGGAGGCTGTTAGAGCAGCAATGTTCCAACATCTAGTGGAAAGCCTTCCCAGACGAGTGGAGGCTGTTATAGCAGCAATGTTCCAACATCTAGTGGAAAGCCTTCCCAGAAGAGTAGAGGCTGTTATAGCAGCAATGTTCCAACTTCTAGTGGAAATCCTTCCCAGAAGAGTGGAGGCTGTTATAGCAGCAATGTTCCAACATCTAGTGGAAAGCCTTCCCAGAAGAGTGGAGGCTGTTATAGCATCAATGTTCCAACATCTAGTGGAAAGCCTTCCCAAAAGAGTGGAGGCTGTTATAGCAGCAATGTTCCAACATCTAGTGGAAAGCCTTCCCAGAAGAGTGGAGGCTGTTATAGCAGCAAAGGGGGACCAACTCCATATTAATGCCCATGATTTCAGAATGAGATGTTCGACGAGCAGGTGTCCACATACTTTTGGTCATGTGGTGTATCACTGGTGTTATAGGAAAGCCAAAATGAGAGACGTATAAAGCAGGCCTCTGTACAAGCAATAATCATTTTCAAAGCTTTAAAATTATGTTCAGTAGTATTTTACTGTAGATAGTGTATATAAATTGCTTAATCAAAAATGGTGTGTTTTAAATTTAGCAACCTTCTTCTGCGAACACTGGTAATCAATAGTCAATAATCAGAGACCAAAATCCCCAATAAATAAATAAATAATATTCAGCAGTATACAAAGGGAAAGCATGGGGGGGGATAGAAAACAGAACAGATCAGAATACCCTAGAATAGAACAAAAACAGAATACAATAGTACTCACGTCCTCTGACTCGAAGACATAGCAGATCATTCTGTACCGTCTCGGTCCCTCTGAGCAGGAGAGATCAGCTTCACTACAGTCCTGCGAGGATGTGTCTGCCATACGAGTACGAGCCATCAGAACCACGATGCTCCCGATGTCTGCGATGTAGGATATGGAACGCAACGCACTGTCCATCAGCGTCTCCTGGGGGGGTAAATAATATATATAGCTGCTGTGGTAATAACTGTCCATCAGCGTCTCCTGGGGGGGTAAATAATATATATGGCTGCTGTGGTAATAACTGTCCATCAGCGTCTCCTGGGGGGGGGGTAAATAATATATACGGCTGCTGTGGTAATAACTGTCCATCAGCGTCTCCTGGGGGGGTAAATAATATATATGGCTGCTGTGGTATTAACTGTCCATCAGCGTCTCCTGGGGGTGTAAATAATATATATGGCTGCTGTGGTAATAACTGTCCATCAGCGTCTCCTGGGGGGGGTAAATAATATATATGGCTGCTGTGGTAATAACTGTCCATCAGAGTCTCCTGGGGTGGGGGGTAAATAATATATACGGCTGCTGTGGTAATAACTGTCCATCAGCGTCTCCTGGGGGTAAATAATATATATGGCTGCTGTGGTATTAACTGTCCATCAGCGTCTCCTGGGGGGGGTAAATAATATATATAGCTGCTGTGGTAATAACTGTCCATCAGCGTCTCCTGGGGGGTAAATAATATATATGGCTGCTGTGGTAATAACTGTCCATCAGCGTCTCCTGGGGGGGGGGGTAAATAATATATATGGCTGCTGTGGTAATAACTGTCCATCAGCGTCTCCTGGGGGGGTAAATAATATATATAGCTGCTGTGGTAATAACTGTCCATCAGCGTCTCCTGGGGGGTAAATAATATATATGGCTGCTGTGGTAATAACTGTCCATCAGCGTCTCCTGGGGGGTAAATAATATATATGGCTGCTGTGGTAATAACTGTCCATCAGCGTCTCCTGGGGGGTAAATAATATATATGGCTGCTGTGGTAATAACTGTCCATCAGCGTCTCCTGGGGGGGGGGGGGGTAAATAATATATATGGCAGCTGTGGTAATAACTGTCCATCAGCGTCTCCTGGGGGTAAATAATATATATGGCTGCTGTGGTAATAACTGTCCATCAGCGTCTCCTGGGGGTAAATAATATATATGGCTGCTGTGGTAATAACTGTCCATCAGCGTCTCCTGGGGGGTAAATAATATATATGGCTGCAGTGGTAATAACTGTCCATCAGCGTCTCCTGGGGGGTAAATAATATATATATAGCTGCTGTGGTAATAACTGTCCATCAGCGTCTCCTGGGGGGTAAATAATATATATGGCTGCTGTGGTAATAACTGTCCATCAGCGTCTCCTGGGGGTAAATAATATATATGGCTGCTGTGGTAATAACTGTCCATCAGCGTCTCCTGGGGGGGTAAATAATATATATGGCTGCTGTGGTAATAACTGTCCATCAGCGTCTCCTGGGGGGTAAATAATATATATGGCTGCTGTGGTAATAACTGTCCATCAGCGTCTCCTGGGGGGGGGGGTAAATAATATATATGGCAGCTGTGGTAATAACTGTCCATCAGCGTCTCCTGGGGGTAAATAATATATATGGCTGCTGTGGTAATAACTGTCCATCAGCGTCTCCTGGGGGGGTAAATAATATATATGGCAGCTGTGGTAATAACTGTCCATCAGCGTCTCCTGGGGGTAAAATATATATGGCTGCTGTGGTAATAACTGTCCATCAGCGTCTCCTGGGGGTAAATAATATATATGGCTGCTGTGGTAATAACTGTCCATCAGCGTCTCCTGGGGGTAAATAATATATATGGCTGCAGTGGTAATAACTGTCCATCAGCGTCTCCTGGGGGTAAATAATATATATAGCTGCTGTGGTAATAACTGTCCATCAGCGTCTCCTGGGGGGGTAAATAATATATATGGCTGCTGTGGTAATAACTGTCCATCAGCGTCTCCTGGGGGGTAAATAATATATATGGCTGCTGTGGTAATAACTGTCCATCAGCGTCTCCTGGGGGGGGTAAATAATATATATGGCTGCTGTGGTAATAACTGTCCATCAGCGTCTCCTGGGGGGGTAAATAATATATATGGCTGCTGTGGTAATAACTGTCCATCAGCGTCTCCTGGGGGTAAATAATATATATGGCTGCTGTGGTAATAACTGTCCATCAGCGTCTCCTGGGGGGGTAAATAATATATATGGCTGCTGTGGTAATAACTGTCCATCAGCGTCTCCTGGGGGGGGGGTAAATAATATATATGGCTGCTGTGGTAATAACTGTCCATCAGCGTCTCCTGGGGGGTAAATAATATATATGGCTGCTGTGGTAATAACTGTCCATCAGCGTCTCCTGGGGGGGTAAATAATATATATGGCTGCTGTGGTAATAACTGTCCATCAGCGTCTCCTGGGGGGGTAAATAATATATATAGCTGCTGTGGTAATAACTGTCCATCAGCGTCTCCTGGGGGGTAAATAATATATATGGCTGCTGTGGTAATAACTGTCCATCAGCGTCTCCTGGTAATAACTGTCCATCAGGGGGGGGTAAATAATATATATGGCTGCTGTGGTAATAACTGTCCATCAGCGTCTCCTGGGGGGTAAATAATATATATGGCTGCTGTGGTAATAACTGTCCATCAGCGTCTCCTGGGGGTAAATAATATATATGGGGGGTAAATAATATATATGGCTGCTGTGGTAATAACTGTCCATCAGCGTCTCCTGGGGGGGGTAAATAATATATATGGCTGCTGTGGTAATAACTGTCCATCAGCATCTCCTGGGGGGTAAATAATATATATGGCTGCTGTGGTAATAACTGTCCATCAGCGTCTCCTGGGGGGGGGGGTAAATAATATATATGGCTGCTGTGGTAATAACTGTCCATCAGCGTCTCCTGGGGGGGGGTAAATAATATATATGGCTGCTGTGGTAATAACTGTCCATCAGCGTCTCCTGGGGGGGGTAAATAATATATATGGCTGCTGTGGTAATAACTGTCCATCAGCGTCTCCTGCGGGGGTAAATAATATATATGGCTGCTGTGGTAATAACTGTCCATCAGCGTCTCCTGGGGGGGTAAATAATATATATGGCTGCTGTGGTAATAACTGTCCATCAGCGTCTCCTGGGGGGGGGGGGGGGGTAAATAATATATATGGCTGCTGTGGTAATAACTGTCCATCAGCGTCTCCTGGGGGGGTAAATAATATATATTGCTGCTGTGGTAATAACTGTCCATCAGCGTCTCCTGGGGGGGTAAATAATATATATGGCTGCTGTGGTAATAACTGTCCATCAGCGTCTCCTGGGGGGGGGTAAATAATATATATGGCTGCTGTGGTAATAACTGTCCATCAGCGTCTCCTGGGGGGGGGTAAATAATATATATGGCTGCTGTGGTAATAACTGTCCATCAGCGTCTCCTGGGGGGGTAAATAATATATATGGCTGCTGTGGTAATAACTGTCCATCAGCGTCTCCTGGGGGGGTAAATAATATATATGGCTGCTGTGGTAATAACTGTCCATCAGCGTCTCCTGGGGGGGTAAATAATATATATGGCTGCTGTGGTAATAACTGTCCATCAGCGTCTCCTGGGGGGGTAAATAATATATATGGCTGCTGTGGTAATAACTGTCCATCAGCGTCTCCTGGGGGGGTAAATAATATATATGGCTGCTGTGGTAATAACTGTCCATCAGCGTCTCCTGGGGGGGGGTAAATAATATATATGGCTGCTGTGGTAATAACTGTCCATCAGCGTCTCCTGGGGGTAAATAATATATATGGCTGCTGTGGTAATAACTGTCCATCAGCGTCTCCTGGGGGGGTAAATAATATATATGGCTGCTGTGGTAATAACTGTCCATCAGCGTCTCCTGGGGGGTAAATAATATATATGGCTGCTGTGGTAATAACTGTCCATCAGCGTCTCCTGGGGGGTAAATAATATATATGGCTGCTGTGGTAATAACTGTCCATCAGCGTCTCCTGGCGGGGGTAAATAATATATATGGCTGCTGTGGTAATAACTGTCCATCAGCGTCTCCTGGGGGTAAATAATATATATGGCTGCTGTGGTAATAACTGTCCATCAGCGTCTCCTGGGGGGGTAAATAATATATATGGCTGCTGTGGTAATAACTGTCCATCAGCGTCTCCTGGGGGGGGGTAAATAATATATATGGCTGCTGTGGTAATAACTGTCCATCAGCGTCTCCTGGGGGGGGGTAAATAATATACATGGCTGCTGTGGTAATAACTGTCCATCAGCGTCTCCTGGGGGGGTAAATAATATATACGGCTGCTGTGGTAATAACTGTCCATCAGCGTCTCCTGGGGGGGGTAAATAATATATACGGCTGCTGTGGTAATAACTGTCCATCAGCGTCTCCTGGGGGGGTAAATAATGTATATTGCTGCTGAGGTAATAACTGTCCATCAGTGTCTCCTGGGGGTAAATAATATATATGGCTGCTGTGGTAATAACTGTCCATCAGTGTCTCCTGGGGGGGGGGGTAAATAATATATATGGCTGCTGTGGTAATAACTGTCCATCAGCGTCTCTTTGGGGGGGTAAATAATATATATGGCTGCTGTGGTATTAACTCTGTGTGGAGTGGACGGTCCTCAACAACATGGCCCCTAAAGATACAGCAGTGCGCCAGAGGAATTTTATGAAACAGAATCAAACGAAGCTTTGGGCAGGTTTCCTGGACACAGATTAATCCTAAGGTGGGGATTCAATCCGATCCGCATTAGATCTGCATTATAGGGCGCTTGAACATCTAGAGTTAATTTCTGATTGAGCCCAACATTTACGATATACTGTGTATGTTATTTTCGACGACGGGGGGAAACTTGCCTCTAAAAGATGCATTTTCTACATGTGTGTGAATGGACAGTTCCAGACTTGGCATTACAGAGAAGAAATACACCCTGGTTTTTTTTTATTAACTCAGAGATAAGAAGTTAAATAATTCTCTCACAGTCACACACCTGTGAGTCGGCATTCAGCACTTTGACAGCCTTGGTGGAGATGAAGAGGTCCACTTCTGTCACCGTCTGAGAGTCTCCATCTTGGCTCTGTGGTCAAACCACCATGGTCGAAAAGGAACGAGAGATCGCCATCGTGTGGTTAGAAAGGGCCCTTACAAGGTACATTTTCTGATTATGAGGAATAACATGGATGAACAGACCAACTGACATCCATACATCAAGACATCAGATTAGCACAATGCTAATATAACAACATTAGCATGGTCAACTAGTCAGACAGCACAATGCTAATATAACAACATTAGCCTGGTCAACTAGTCAGAAAGCACAATGCTAATATAACAACATTAGCCTGGTCAACTAGTCAGACAGCACAATGCTAATATAACAACATTAGCCTGGTCAACTAGTCAGACAGCACAATGCTAATATAACAACATTAGCATGGTCAACTAGTCAGACAGCACAATGCTAATATAACAGAATTAGCCTGGTCAATTAGTCAGACAGCACAATACTAATATAACAACATTAGCCTGGTCAACTAGTCAGACAGCACAATGCTAATATAACAACATTAGCCTGGTCAAGTAGTCAGAAAGCACAATGCTAATATAACAACATTAGCCTGGTCAACTAGTCAGACAGCACAATACTAATATAACAGAATTAGCCTGATCAATTAGTCAGACAGCACAATACTAATATAACAACATTAGCCTGGTCAACTAGTCAGACAGCACAATGCTAATATAACAACATTAGCCTGGTCAAGTAGTCAGAAAGCACAATGCTAATATAACAACATTAGCCTGGTCAACTAGTCAGACAGCACAATGCTAATATAACAAAATTAGCCTGGTCAACTAGTCAGAAAGTACAATGCTAATATAACAAAATTAGCCTGGTCAACTAGTCAGAAAGCACAATGCTAATATAACAGAATTAGCTTGGTCAACTCGTCAGAAAGCACAATGCTAATATAACAAAATTAGTCTGGTCAACTAGTCAGAAAGCAGAATGCTAATATAACAACATTAGCCTGGTCAACTAGTCAGAAAGCACAATGCTAATATAACAACATTAGCCTGGTCAACTAGTCAGACAGCACAATACTAATATAACAGAATTAGCCTGGTCAATTAGTCAGACAGCACAATACTAATATAACAACATTAGCCTGGTCAACTAGTCAGACAGCACAATGCTAATATAACAAAATTAGCCTGGTCAACTAGTCAGAAAGTACAATGCTAATATAACAAAATTAGCCTGGTCAACTAGTCAGAAAGCACAATGCTAATATAACAGAATTAGCTTGGTCAACTCGTCAGAAAGCACAATGCTAATATAACAAAATTAGCCTGGTCAACTAGGCAGAAAGCACAATGCTAATATAACAACATTAGCCTGGTCAACTAGTCAGAAAGCACAATGCTAATATAAAAAACATTAGCCTGGTCAACTAGTCAGACAGCACAATACTAATATAACAGAATTAGCCTGGTCAATTAGTCAGACAGCACAATACTAATATAACAACATTAGCCTGGTCAACTAGTCAGACAGCACAATGCTAATAT